>NW_024395168.1:0-29205 GCF_016617805.1 Bactrocera tryoni | reverse complement strand
CATTTAACTTTCTTCATCTTACTGAAGTTGACCAAAAGCCATAACGGCAGTGCCTTTCGAAAAATTCCATAATCTTATATTTAGGTATAAAGTCGATTTTGTTGTATATGCACATTAAGGAAACGATAAAGAGTTGTTTCAAATCATTAATTCAACATATTTAAATTAATTAACTTTCTTCATCTTAATGAAGTTCACATAAAGCTATAACGACAGCGAATCGTGTATATTGGTATGAATCCGATTTTTTTGAATATTCACATTTAGGCATCGGTATTGATTAAGTCAATTAACTTTCTTCATCTTCCTGAAGCTGACATAAAGCCATAAAGGCAGCGCATTTCGAAGAATTTCATAATCTTATATTTAGGTATAAAGTCGATTTTTTGTACATATATACACATTAAGGAAACGATATTGAGTTGTTTCAAATCATTAATTTAACATAATTAAGTCAATTAACTTTCTTCATCTTCCTGAAGCTGACATAACGCCGCAAAGGCAGTGCATTTGGAAGAATTCCGCAATCTTATATTTAGGAATAAAGTCGATTTTCTTATATATACACATTAAGGAATCGGTACTGAGTGGTTTCAGATCATTAATTAAACATATTTAAGTTAATTAACTTTCTTCATCTTACTGAAGTTGACATAAAGCCTTAACGGCAGTGCATTTCGAAGAATTCCATAATCTTATATTTAGGTATAATGTTGATTTTGTTGTACATGAATACACATTAAGGATACGATATTGAGTTGTTTCAAATAATAATAATTTAACATATTTAAGTTAATTAACCTTTTTCATCTCACTGAAGTTGACATAAGACCAAGACGGCAGTGCATTTGGAAAAACCCCACAACCTAATATTTAGGTATAAAGTCGAGTTTCTTGAATATACACATTTTGGCATCGACGCTGAATCGCTTCAAATCATTAATTTAACATATTTAAGTTAATTAACCTTCTTCATATTACTGAAGTTTACATAAAGCCATAACGGCAATGCATTTAGAAAAATTCCATAATTTTATTTTTGGGTATAAAGTCGATTTTCTTGAATATATACATTTAGTTCTCAATATCGAATTGCTTCCAATCATTAATATAACATATTTGAGTTGATTAGCCTTCTTCATCTTACTGAAGTTGACATTAAGCCATAACTGCAGTGCAAATGGAAAAATTCTCTAATCTATAATTTAGGTATAAAGTCGATTTTCTTGAATATGCACATTAAGGAATCGATATTGCGTTTCTTCAATTCATTAATTTAACATATTTAAATTAATTAACCTTCTTCATCTTACTGAAGTTTACATAAAGCCATAACGGCAATGCATTTGGAAACAGTCCATAACCTTATATTCAGGTATAAAGTCGATTTTCTTGAATAAGCGCATTTAAGCATAGATATTGAGTTGCTGCAAATCATTAATTTAACATTTTTAAGTCAATTAACGTTCTTCACCTTACTGAAGTTTACATAAGGCCATAACGGCAATGCATTTAGAAAAATTCCATAATTTTATTTTTTGGTATAAAGTCGATTTTCTTGAATATGCACATTTAGGCATCGATATTGAGTTGCTTCAAATCATTAATTTAACATTTTTAAGTTAATTAACTTTCTTCATTTTAATGAAGTTGACATAAAGCCATAACGGCAGAGCATTTGGAAAAGTTACGTAATCTTATATTCAGGTATAAAGTCGATTTTCTTGAATAAGCGCATTTAAGCATAGATATTGAGTTGCTGCAAATTATTAATTCAACATATTTAAGTTTATTAACCTTCTTCATCGTACTGAAGTTGACATAAAGCCATAACGGCAATGCATTTAGAAAAATTCCATAATATTATATTTAGGTATAAAGTCGATTTTCTTGAATTTATACATTTAGTTCTCAATATGGAATTGCTTCCAATCATTAATTCAACATATTTGAGTTGATTAGCCTTCTTCATCTTACTGAAGTTGACATTAAGCCATAACTGCAGTGCAAATGGAAAAATTCTCTAATCTATAATTTAGGTATAAAGTCGATTTTCTTGAATATACACATTAAGGAATCGATATTGCGTTTCTTCAAATCATTAGTTCAACATATTTAAGTTAATTAACATTCTTCATCTTACTGAAGTTGACATAAAGCCATAACGGCAGTGCATTTGGAAGAATTCCGCAATCTTATATTCAGGTATAAAGTCGATTTTCTTGAATAAGCGCATTTAAGCATAGATATTGAGTTGCTGCAAATCATTAATTTATCATATTTAAGTCATTTAACTTTCTTCATCTTACTGAAGTTGACATAAAGCCATACCGGCAGTGCCTTTCGAAGAATTCCATAATCTTATATTTAGGTACAAAGTCGATTTTGTTGTACATATATACACATTAAGGAAACGATATTGAGTTGTTTCAAATAATAACAATTTAACATATTTAAGTTAATTAACCTGTTTCATCTCACTGAAGTTGACATAAGACCAAGACGGCAGTGCATTTGGAAGAAATCCACAACCTAATATTTAGGTATAAAGTCGAGTTTCTTGAACATACACATTTTGGCATCGACGCTGAGTCGCTTCAAATCATTAATTTAACATATTTAAGTTAATTAACCTTCTTCATCTAACTGAAGTTTACATAAAGCCATAACGGCAATGCATTTAGAAAAATTCCATAATTTTATTTTTGGGTATAAAGTCGATTTTCTTATATATACACATTTAGGCATCGATGCTGAGTAGCTTAAAATCATTAATTTAACATATTTAAGTTAATTAACCTTCTTCAACTTACTGAAGATCACATAAAGCCACGACGGCAGTGCATTTGGATAAACTCCATAATTTTATATTTAGGTATAAAGTCGATTTTTCTATATATACGCATTAAGGAATCGATATTGAGTTTCTTTAAATCAGTAGTTCAAAATATTTAAGTTAATTAACTTTCTTCATTTCAATGAATTTGACATAAAGCCATAACGGCAGTACATATAGCATTTAGAAGAATTCCATAATCTTATATTTAGGTATAAAGTCCATTTTCGTGTATATGCACATTTAGTTCTCGATACTGAGTTTCTTCAAATCATTAATTTAACATATTTAAGTTAATTAACCTTCTTCATCTTACTGAAGTTGACATAAAGCCATAACGGCAATGCATTTAGAAAAAATCCATAATATTATATTTAGGTATAAAGTCGATTTTCTTGAATATATACATTTAGTTCTCAATATTGAATTGCTTCCAATCATTAATATAACATATTTGAGTTGATTAGCCTTCTTCATCTTACTGAAGTTGACATCAAGCCATAACTGCACTGCATATGGAAAAATTCTCTAATCTAATATTTAGGTATAAAGTCGATTTTCTTGAATATACACATTAAGGAATCGATATTGCGTTTCTTCAATTCATTAATTTAACTTATTTAAATTAATTAACCTTCTTCATCTTACTGAAGTTTACATAAAGCCATAACGGCAATGCATTTGGAAACAGTCCATAACCTTATATTCAGGTATAAAGTCGATTTTCTTGAATATACACATTTAGGCATCGATGCTGAGTTGCCTCAAATCATTAATTCAACATATTTAAGTTAATTAACCTCTTTCATCTTACTGAAGACGACATAAAGCCACGACGGCAGTGCATTTAGATAAAGTCCATAATTTTATATTTAGGTATAAAGTCGATTTTCTTGAATATGTACATTTAGGCATCGATATTGAGTTGCTTCAAATCATTAATTTAACATAATTAAGTCAATTAACTTTCTTCATCTTCCTGAAGCTGACATAACGCCACAAAGGCAGTGCATTTAGAAGAATTCCATAATCTTATATTCAGGTATAAAGTCGATTTTCTTGAATATACACATTTAGGCATCGATGCCGAGTTGCTTCAAAGCATTAATTTAACATATTTAAGTTAATTAACTTTCTTCATTTTAATGAAGTTGACATAAAGCCATAACGGCAATGCATTTAGAAAAATTTCTTCATTTTAAATTTAGGCATAAATCCGATATTGTTGAATACACACATTTAGGAATCGATATTGTGTTGCTTCAAATCATTAATTTAACAGATTTGCGTTACTTAACCTTCCTCATCTTAATGAAGTTGACATAGAGCCATAACGACAGTGCATATAGAAGAATTCCATAATCTTATATTTAGGTATAATG
The DNA here is from genome assembly GCF_016617805.1 of Bactrocera tryoni. NCBI lineage: Eukaryota > Metazoa > Arthropoda > Insecta > Diptera > Tephritidae > Bactrocera > Bactrocera tryoni. The sequence goes on along the minus strand of NW_024395168.1, from coordinate 24,987 downwards.
TCGATTTTCTTGAATATACACATTAAGGAATCGATATTGCGTTTCTTCAAATCATTAGTTCAACATATTTAAGTTAATTAACATTCTTCATCTTACTGAAGTTGACATAAAGCCATAACGGCAGTGCATTTGGAAGAATTCCGCAATCTTATATTCAGGTATAAAGTCGATTTTCTTGAATAAGCGCATTTAAGCATAGATATTGAGTTGCTGCAAATCATTAATTTAACATATTTAAGTCATTTAACTTTCTTCATCTTACTGAAGTTGACCAAAAGCCATAACGGCAGTGCCTTTCGAAAAATTCCATAATCTTATATTTAGGTATAAAGTCGATTTTGTTGTATATGCACATTAAGGAAACGATAAAGAGTTGTTTCAAATCATTAATTCAACATATTTAAATTAATTAACTTTCTTCATCTTAATGAAGTTCGCATAAAGCTATAACGACAGCGAATCGTGTATATTGGTATGAATCCGATTTTTTTGAATATTCACATTTAGGCATCGGTATTGATTAAGTCAATTAACTTTCTTCATCTTCCTGAAGCTGACATAAAGCCATAAAGGCAGCGCATTTCGAAGAATTTCATAATCTTATATTTAGGTATAAAGTCGATTTTTTGTACATATATACACATTAAGGAAACGATATTGAGTTGTTTCAAATCATTAATTTAACATAATTAAGTCAATTAACTTTCTTCATCTTCCTGAAGCTGACATAACGCCGCAAAGGCAGTGCATTTGGAAGAATTCCGCAATCTTATATTTAGGAATAAAGTCGATTTTCTTGTATATACACATTAAGGAATCGGTACTGAGTGGTTTCAGATCATTAATTAAACATATTTAAGTTAATTAACTTTCTTCATCTTACTGAAGTTGACATAAAGCCTTAACGGCAGTGCATTTCGAAGAATTCCATAATCTTATATTTAGGTATAATGTTGATTTTGTTGTACATGAATACACATTAAGGATACGATATTGAGTTGTTTCAAATAATAATAATTTAACATATTTAAGTTAATTAACCTTTTTCATCTCACTGAAGTTGACATAAGACCAAGACGGCAGTGCATTTGGAAAAACCCCACAACCTAATATTTAGGTATAAAGTCGAGTTTCTTGAATATACACATTTTGGCATCGACGCTGAATCGCTTCAAATCATTAATTTAACATATTTAAGTTAATTAACCTTCTTCATATTACTGAAGTTTACATAAAGCCATAACGGCAATGCATTTAGAAAAATTCCATAATTTTATTTTTGGGTATAAAGTCGATTTTCTTGAATATATACATTTAGTTCTCAATATCGAATTGCTTCCAATCATTAATATAACATATTTGAGTTGATTAGCCTTCTTCATCTTACTGAAGTTGACATTAAGCCATAACTGCAGTGCAAATGGAAAAATTCTCTAATCTATAATTTAGGTATAAAGTCGATTTTCTTGAATATGCACATTAAGGAATCGATATTGCGTTTCTTCAATTCATTAATTTAACATATTTAAATTAATTAACCTTCTTCATCTTACTGAAGTTTACATAAAGCCATAACGGCAATGCATTTGGAAACAGTCCATAACCTTATATTCAGGTATAAAGTCGATTTTCTTGAATAAGCGCATTTAAGCATAGATATTGAGTTGCTGCAAATCATTAATTTAACATTTTTAAGTCAATTAACGTTCTTCACCTTACTGAAGTTTACATAAGGCCATAACGGCAATGCATTTAGAAAAATTCCATAATTTTATTTTTTGGTATAAAGTCGATTTTCTTGAATATGCACATTTAGGCATCGATATTGAGTTGCTTCAAATCATTAATTTAACATTTTTAAGTTAATTAACTTTCTTCATTTTAATGAAGTTGACATAAAGCCATAACGGCAGAGCATTTGGAAAAGTTACGTAATCTTATATTCAGGTATAAAGTCGATTTTCTTGAATAAGCGCATTTAAGCATAGATATTGAGTTGCTGCAAATTATTAATTCAACATATTTAAGTTTATTAACCTTCTTCATCGTACTGAAGTTGACATAAAGCCATAACGGCAATGCATTTAGAAAAATTCCATAATAATATATTTAGGTATAAAGTCGATTTTCTTGAATTTATACATTTAGTTCTCAATATGGAATTGCTTCCAATCATTAATTTAACATATTTGAGTTGGTTAGCCTTCTTCATCTTACTGAAGTTGACATTGAGGCATAACTGCAGTGCAAATGGAAAAATTCTCTAATCTATAATTTAGGTATAAAGTCGATTTTCTTGAATATACACATTAAGGAATCGATATTGCGTTTCTTCAAATCATTAGTTCAACATATTTAAGTTAATTAACATTCTTCATTTTAATGAAGTTGACATAAAGCCATAACGGCAGAGCATTTGGAAAAGTTCCGTAATCTTATATTCAGGTATAAAGTCGATTTTCTTGAATAAGCGCATTTAAGCATAGATATTGAGTTGCTGCAAATCATTAATTTAACATATTTAAATCATTTAACTTTCTTCATCTTACTGAAGTTGACATAAAGCCATAACGGCAGTGCCTTTCGAAGAATTCCATAATCTTATATTTAGGTACAAAGTCGATTTTGTTGTACATATATACACATTAAGGAAACGATATTGAGTTGTTTCAAATAATAATAATTTAACATATTTAAGTTAATTAACCTTTTTCATCTCACTGAAGTTGACATAAGACCAAGAGGGCAGTGCATTTGGAAGAAATCCACAACCTAATATTTAGGTATAAAGTCGAGTTTCTTGAATATACACACTTTGGCATCGACGCTGAGTCGCTTCAAATCATTAATTTAACATATTTAAGTTAATTAACCTTCTTCATCTAACTGAAGTTTACATAAAGCCATAACGGCAATGCATTTAGAAAAAATCCATAATTTTATTTTTGGGTATAAAGTCGATTTTCTTATATATACACATTTAGGCATCGATGCTGAGTAGCTTAAAATCATTAATTTAACATATTTAAGTTAATTAACCTTCTTCAACTTACTGAAGATCACATAAAGCCACGACGGCAGTGCATTTGGATAAACTCCATAATTTTATATTTAGGTATAAAGTCGATTTTTCTATATATACGCATTAAGGAATCGATATTGAGTTTCTTTAAATCAGTAGTTCAAAATATTTAAGTTAATTAACTTTCTTCATTTCAATGAATTTGACATAAAGCCATAACGGCAGTACATATAGCATTTAGAAGAATTCCATAATCTTATATTTAGGTATAAAGTCCATTTTCGTGTAGATGCACAATTAGTTCTCGATACTGAGTTTCTTCAAATCATTAATTTAACATATTTAAGTTAATTAACCTTCTTCATCTTACTGAAGTTGACATAAAGTCATAACGGCAATGCATTTAGAAAAGTTCCATAATATTATATTTAGGTATAAAGTCGATTTTCTTGAATATATACATTTAGTTCTCAATATCGAATTGCTTCCAATCATTAATATAACATATTTGAGTTGATTAGCCTTCTTCATCTTACTGAAGTTGACATCAAGCCATAACTGCACTGCATATGGAAAAATTCTCTAATCTAATATTTAGGTATAAAGTTGATTTTCTTGAATATACACATTAAGGAATCGATATTGCGTTTCTTCAATTCATTAATTTAACATATTTAAATTAATTAACCTTCTTCATCTTACTGAAGTTTACATAAAGCCATAACGGCAATGCATTTGGAAACAGTCCATAACCTTATATTCAGGTATAAAGTCGATTTTCTTGAATATACACATTTAGGCATCGATGCTGAGTTGCTTCAAATCATTAATTCAACATATTTAAGTTAATTAACCTCTTTCATCTTACTGAAGACGACATAAAGCCACGACGGCAGTGCATTTAGATAAAGTCCATAATTTTATATTTAGGTATAAAGTCGATTTTCTTGAATATGTACATTTAGGCATCGATATTGAGTTGCTTCAAATCATTAATTTAACATAATTAAGTCAATTAACTTTCTTCATCTTCCTGAAGCTGACATAACGCCACAAAGGCAGCGCATTTAGAAGAATTCCATAATCTTATATTCAGGTATAAAGTCGATTTTCTTGAATATACACATTTAGGCATCGATGCTGAGTTGCTTCAAAGCATTAATTTAACATATTTAAGTTAATTAACTTTCTTCATTTTAATGAAGTTGACATAAAGCCATAACGGCAATGCATTTAGAAAAATTTCTTCATTTTAAATTTAGGCATAAATCCGATATTGTTGAATAGACACATTTAGGAATCGATATTGTGTTGCTTCAAATCATTAATTTAACAGATTTGCGTTAATTAACCTCTTTCATCTTACTGAAGATGACATAAAGCCACGACGGCAGTGCATTTGGATAAAGTCCATAATTTTGTATTTAGGTATAAAGTCGATTCTGTGGTACATGTATACACATTAAGGAAACGATATTGAGTTGTTTCAAATCATTAATTTAACATATTTAAGTTAATTACCTTTCTTCATCTTATTAAAGTTGGCATAAAGCTATAACGGCAATGCATTTTGAAGGATTCCGCAATCTTATATTTAGGAATAAAGTCGATTTTCTTGTATATACACATTAAGGAATCGGTACTGAGTGGTTTCAGATCATTAGTTAATCATATTTAAGTTAATTAACTTTCTTCATCTTACTGAAGTTGACATAAAGCCTTAACGGCAGTGCATTTCAAAGAATTCCATAATCTTATATTAAGGTATAAATTTGATTTTGTTGTACATATATACACATTAAGGAAACGATATTGAGTTGTTTCAAATAATAATAATTTAACATATTTAAGTTAATTAACCTTTTTCATCTCACTGAAGTTGACATAAGACCAAGACGGCAGTGCATTTGGAAGAAATCCACAACCTAATATTTAGGTATAAAGTCGAGTTTCTTGAATATACACATTTTGGCATCGACGCTGAGTCGCTTCAAATCATTAATTTAACATATTTAAGTTAATTAACCTTCTTCATCTTACTGAAGTTTACATAAAGCCATAACGGCAATGCATTTAGAAAAATTCCATAATTTTATTTTTGGGTATAAAGTCGATTTTCTTGAATATGCACATTTAGGTATCGATATTGAGTTGCTTCAAATCATTAATTTAACATTTCTAAGTCAATTAACTTTCTTCACCTTACTGAAGTTGACATAAAGCTATAACGGCAGTCCATTTAGAAGAATTCCTTAATCTTATACTTAGTAATAAAGTCGATTTTCTTGTATATGCACATTAAGGAATCGATTTTGAGTTGTTTCAAATTATTAATTCAAAATATTAAAGTTTATTAACCTTCTTCATCGTAATGAAGTTGACATAAAGCCATAACGGCAGAGCATTTGGAAAAGTTCCGTAATCTTATATTGAGGTATAAAGTCGATTTTCTTGAATATGCGCATTTAAGCACCGATATTGGGTTGCTGCAAATCATTAATTTAACATTTTTAAGTCAATTAACTTTCTTCACCTTACTGAAGTTTACATAAAGCCATAACGGCAATACATTTAGAAAAATTCCATAATTTTATTTTTGGGTATAAAGTCGATTTTCTTGAATATGCACATTTAGGCATCGATATTGAGTTGCTTCAAATCATTAGTTTAACATTTTTAAGTCAGTTAACTTTCTTCACCTTACTGAAGTTGACATAAAGCTATAACGGCAGTCCATTTAGAAGAATTCCTTAATCTTATACTTAGTAATAAAGTCGATTTTCTTGTATATGCACATTAAGGAATCGATTTTGAGTTGTTTCAAATTATTAATTCAAAATATTAAAGTTTATTAACCTTCTTCATCGTAATGAAGTTGACATAAAGCCATAACGGCAGAGCATTTGGAAAAGTTCCGTAATCTTATATTGAGGTATAAAGTCGATTTTCTTGAATATGCGCATTTAAGCACCGATATTGAGTTGCTTCAAATCATTAGTTTAACATTTTTAAGTCAGTTAACTTTCTTCACCTTACTGAAGTTGACATAAAGCTATAACGGCAGTCCATTTAGAAGAATTCCTTAATCTTATACTTAGTAATAAAGTCGATTTTCTTGTAAATGCACATTAAGGAATCGATATTGAGTTGTTTCAAATTATTAATTTAACATATTTAAGTTTATTAACCTTCTTCATCGTACTGAAGTTGACATAAAGCCATAACGGCAGAGCATTTGGAAAAGTTCCGTAATCTTATATTGAGGTATAAAGTCGATTTTCTTGAATATGCGCATTTAAGCACCGATATGAGTTGCTTAAAATCATTAATTTAACATATTTAAGTTAATTAACCTTCTTTAACTTACTGAAGATCACATAAAGCCACGACGCCAGTGCATTTGGATAAACTCCATAATTTTATATTTAGGTATAAAGTCGATTTTTCTATATATACGCATTAAGGAATCGATATTGAGTTTCTTTAAATCAGTAGTTCAAAATATTTAAGTTAATTAACTTTCTTCATTTCAATGAATTTGACATAAAGCCATAACGGCAGTACATATAGCATTTAGAAGAATTCCATAATCTTATATTTAGGTATAAAGTCCATTTTCGTGTATATGCACAATTAGTTCTCGATACTGAGTTTCTTCAAATCATTAATTTAACATATTTAAGTTAATTAATATTCTTCATCTTACTGAAGTTGACATAAAGTCATAACGGCAATGCATTTAGAAAAATTCCATAATATTATATTTAGGTATAAAGTAGATTTTCTTGAATATATACATTTAGTTCTCAATATCGAATTGCTTCCAATCATTAATATAACATATTTGAGTTGATTAGCTTTCTTCATCTTACTGAAGTTGACATCAAGCCATAACTGCATTGCATTTGGAAACAGTCCATAACCTTATATTCAGATATAAAGTCGATTTTCTTGAATATACACATTTAGGCATCGATGCTGAGTTGCCTCAAATCATTAATTTAACATATTTAAGTTAATTAACCTCTTCAATCTTACTGAAGACGACATAAAGCCACGACGGCAGTGCATTTGGATAAAGTCCATAATTTTATATTTAGGTATAAAGTTGATTTTCTTGAATATGTACATTTAGGCATCGATATTGAGTTGCCTTAAATCATTAATTTAACATAATTAAGTCAATTAACTTTCTTCATCTTCCTGAAGCTGACATAACGCCACAAAGGCAGTGCATTTAGAAGAATTCCATAATCTTATATTCAGGTATAAAGTCGATTTTCTTGAATATACACATTTAGGCATCGATGCTGAGTTGCTTCAAAGCATTAATTTAACATATTTAAGTTAATTAACTTTCTTCATTTTAATGAAGTTGACATAAAGCCATAACGGCAGTGCATTTGGAAAAATTCCATAATCTTATTTTTAGGTATTTAGTCGTTTTTCTTGAATATACATATTTAGTTCTCGATATTGAGTTGATTCAAATCATTAGTTTAACATATTTAGGTTAATTAACCTCTTTCATCTTACTGAAGATGACATAAAGCCACGACGGCAGTGCATTTGGATAAACTCCATAATTTTATATTTAGGTATAAAGTCGATTTTTTTATATATACACATTAAGGAATCGATATTGAGTTGCTGTAAATCATTAGTTCAACATATTTAAGTTAATTAACTTTCTTCATTTTAATGAAGTTGACATAAAGCCATAACGGCAATGCATTTAGAAAAATTTCTTCATTTTATATTTAGGCATAAATCCGATATTGTTGAATAGACACATTTAGGAATCGATATTGTGTTGCTTCAAATCATTAGTTTAACAGATTTGCGTTACTTAACCTTCCTCATCTTAATGAAGTTGACATAGAGCCATAACGACAGTGCATATAGAAGAATTCCAAAATCTTATATTCAGGTATAAAGTCGATTTTCTTGAATATGCACATTGAGGCATCGATGCTGAGTCGCTTCAAAGCATTAATTTAACATATTTAAGTTAATTAACCTCTTTCATCTTACTGAAGATCACATAAAGCCACGACGGCAGTGTATTTGGAAAAACTCCATAATTTTATATTTAGGTATAAAGTCGATTTTTCTATATATATACATTAAGGAATCGATATTGAGTTGCTTTAAATCAGTAGTTCAAAATATTTAAGTTAATTAACTTTCTTCAATTCAATGAAGTTGACATAAAGCCATAACGGCAGTACATATAGCATTTAGAAGAATTCCATAATCTTATATTTAGGTATAAAGTCCATTCTCGTGTATATGCACATTTAGTTCTCGATACTGAGTTTCTTCAAATCATTAGTTTAACATATTTAAGTTAATTAACCTTCTTCATCTTACTGAAGTTGACATAAAGCCATAACGGCAATGCATTTAGAAAAATTCCGTAATATTATGTTTAGGTATAAAGTCGATTTTCTTGAATGTATACATTTCGTTCTCAATATGGAATTGCTTCCAATCATTAATTTAACATATTTGAGTTGATTAGCCTTCTTCATCTTACTGAATTTGACATAAAGCCATAACGGCAATGCATTTGGAGAAATTCCATAATCTTATATTCAGGTATAAAGTCGATTTTCTTGAATATCTACATTTAGGCATCGATATTGAGTTGCTTCAAATCATTAATTTAACATAATTAAGTCAGTTAACTTTCTTCATCTTCCTGAAGCTGACATAACGCCACAAAGGCAGTGCATTTAGAAGAATTCCATAATCTCACATTCAGGTATAAAGTCGATTTTCTTGAATATACACATTTAGGCATCGATGCTGAGTTGCTTCAAATCATTAATTTAACATATTTAAGTTAATTAACCTCTTTCATCTTACTGAAGATGACATAAAGCCATAACGGCAATGCATTTAGAAAATATCCATAATATTATATTTAGGTATAAAGTCGATTTTCTTGAATATATACATTTAGTTCTCAATATGGAATTGCTTCCAATCATTAATTTAATATATTTGAGTTGATTAGCCTTGTTCATATTACTGAAGTTGACATTAAGCCATAACTGCAGTGCAAATGGAAAAATTCTGTAATCTATAATTTAGGTATAAAGTCGATTTTCTTGAATATACACATTAAGGAATCGATATTGCGTTTCTTGAAACCATTAGTTCAACATATTTAAGTTAATTAACTTTCTTCATTTTAATGAAGTTGACATAAAGCCATAACGGCAATGCATATGAAAGAATTCCACAATTTTATATTTAGTTATAAATTCGATTTTCTTGAATATACACATTTAGGCATCGATGCTGAGTTGCTTCATATCATTAATTTAACATATTTAAGTTAATTAAGTTAATTAACCTCTTTCATCTTACTGAAGATGACATAAAGCCACGACGGCAGTGCATTTGGAAAAAATCCATAATTTTATATTTAGGTATAAAGTCGATTTTTTTATATATACACATTAAGGAATCGATATTGAGTTGCTTTAAATCATTAGTTCAACATATTTAAGTTAATTAACTTTCTTCAATTTAATGAAGTTGACATAAAGCCATAACGTCAATGCATTTGGAAAAATTCCATAATCTTATTTTCAGGTATAAAGTCGATTTTCTTGAATATATACATTTAGTTCTCAATATGGAATTGCAGTGCAAAGTCGATTTTCTTGAATATACATATTTAGGCATCGATGCTGAGTTGCTTAAAATCATTAATTTAACATATTTAAGTTAATTAACCTTCTTCAACTTACTGAAGATCACATAGAGCCATGACGGCAGTGCATTTGGATAAACTCCATAATTTTATATTTAGGTATAAAGTCGATTTTTCTATATATACGCATTAAGGAATCGATATTGAGTTTCTTTAAATCAGTAGTTCAAAATATTTAAGTTAATTAACTTTCTTCATTTCACTGAATTCGACATAAAGCTATAACGGCAGTACATATAGCATTTAGAAGAATTACATAATCTTATATTTAGGTATAAAGTCCATTTTCGTGTATATGCACATTTAGTTCTCGATACTGAGTTTCTTCAAATCATTAATTTAGCATATTTAAGTTAATTAACCTTCTTTATCTTACTGAAGTTGACATAAAGCCATAACGACAATGCATTTAGAACAAGTAAGGAAGGGCTAAGTTCGGGTGTCACCGAACATTTTATACTCTCGCATGGTAAAGTGATAATCGAGATTTCATTATCCGTCATTTAAATATTTTTCAAATACCGTATTTTTGTAAAGTTTTATTCCGCTATCATCATTGGTTCCTAATGTTTATACTCGTATTATACAGAGAAGGCATCAGATGAAATTCAAAATAGCTTTATATTGGAAGAAGGCGTGGTTGTGAACCGATTTCACCCATATTTCGTACATGTCATCAGGGTGTTGAGAAAATATTATATACCGAATTTCATTGAAATCGGTCTAGTAGCTCCTGAGATATGGTTCTTGGTCCATAAGTGGGCGGCGCCACGCCCATTTTCAATTTTTAAAAAAAGCCTGGATGCAGCTTCCTTCTGTCACTTTTTCCGTAAAATTTAGTGTTTCTGACGTTTTTTATGAGTCGGTTAACGCACTTTTAGTGATTTTCAACATAACCTTTGTATGGGAGGTGGGCGTGGTTATTATCCGATTTCTTCCATTTTGAACTGTATATGGAAATGCCTAAACAAAACGACTCTATAAAGTTTGGTTGACATAGCTGTAGTAGTTTCCGAGATATGTACAAAAAACTTAGTAGGGGGCGGGGCCACGCCCACTTTTCCAAAACAATTGGGTCCAAATATGCCCCTCCCTAATACGATCCTTTGTGTCAAGTTTCACTTTAATATCTTTCTTTATGGCTTAGTTATGACACTTTATAGGTTTTCGGTTTCCGCCATTTTGTGGGCGTGGCAGTGGGCCGATTTGGCCCATCTTCGAACTTAACCTTCTTACTGAGCCAAGGAATACGTGTACCAAGTTTCATCATGATATCTCAATTTTTACTCAAGTTACAGCTTGCACGGACGGACGGACAGACGGACGGACAGACAGACATCCGGATTTCGACTCTACTCGTCGCCCTGAACACTTTGGTATATATAACCCTATATCTGACTCTTTTAGTTTTAGGACTTACAAACAACCGTTATGTGAACAAAACTATAATACTCTCGTTAGCAACATTGTTGCGAGAGTATAAAAATTCCATAATATTATATTTAGGTATAAAGTCGATTTTCTTGAATATATACATTTAGTTCTCAATATCGAATTGCTTCCAATCATTAATATAACATATTTGAGTTGATTAGCCTTCTTCATCTTACTGAAGTTGACATCAAGCCATAACTGCACTGCATATGAAAAAATTCTCTAATCTAATATTTAGGTTCTTGAATATACACATTTAGGCATCGATGCTGAGTTGCTTCAAATAATTAATTTAACATATTTAAGTTAATTAACCTCTTTCATCTTACTGAAGTTTACATAAAGCCATAACGGCAATGCATTTGGAAACAGTCCATAACCTTATATTCAGGTATAAAGTGGTTTTTCTTGAATATACACATTTAGGCATCGTTGCTGAGTTGCTTCAAATCATTAATTTAACATATTTAAGTTAATTAACCTTTTTCATCTTACTGAAAATGACATAAAGCCACGACGGCAGTGCATTTGGAAAAACTCCATTATATTATATTTAGGTATAAATCCGATTTTGAAATCAATCCGGTTCTTGAATACGCATATTTAGGCATCGGTATTGCGTTGATTCAAATCATTAATTTAACATATTCAAGTTAATTAACCTTCTTCATCTTACTGAAGTTGGCATAAAGCCGTAACGACAATGTATTTGGATAAATTCCATAAGCTTATATTAAGGTATAAAGTCGATTTTTTTGAATATACACATTTAGGCATCGTTGCTGAGTTGCTTCAAATCATTAATTTAACATATTTAAGTTAATTAACCTCTTTCATCTTACTGAAAATGACATAAAGCCACGACGGCAGTGCATTTGGAAAAACTCCATTATATTATATTTAGGTATAAATCCGATTTTGAAATCAATCCGGTTCTTGAATACGCATATTTAGGCATCGATATTGCGTTGATTCAAATCATTAATTTAATATATTCAAGCTAATTATTCTTCTTCATCTTACTGACGTTGGCACAAAGCCGTAACGACAATGTATTTGGATAAATTCCATAAGCTTATATTAAGGTATAACGTCGATTTTCTTGAATATACACATTTAGTTCTAGATTTTGAGTTGATTCGAATCATTTGTTTAACATATTTAGGTTAGTTAATCCTGTTTCATCTTACTGACGTTGACGTAAAGCCATAACGGCACGGAATTTGAAAAAATTCCATAATATTATACTTAGCTATAAATCCGATTTTTTTGAATATACATAGTAAGGCATCGACTTTGAGTTGATTCGAATTATTAATTTAACATATTTAAGTTAATTAACCTTCTTCTTCTTACTGAAGTTGATATTAAGCCATAATGACAGTGCATTTGGAAAAATTCCATAATGTTGTATTTAGGTATAAAGTCGATTTTCTTGAATATATACATTAAGGAATCGAAACTGAGTTGTTTCAGATCATTAATTAAACACATTTAAGTTAATTAACTTTCTTCATATTACTGAAGTTGACATAAAGGCTTAACGGCAGTGCATTTCGAAGAATTCCATAATCTTATATTGAGTCCTTTCAAATCATTAATTTAACATATTTAAGTTAATTAACTTTCTTCATCTTATTGAAGTTGACATAAGACCAAGACGGCAGTGCATTTGGGAGAAATCCACAACCTAATATTTAGGTATAAAGTCGATTTTCTTGAATATATACATTAAGGAATCGAAACTGAGTTGTTTCAGATCATTAATTAAACACATTTAAGTTAATTAACCTTCTTCATCTTACTGAAGTTGACATAAAGCCTTAACGGCAGTGCATTTCGAAGAATTCCATAATCTTATATTGAGTTGTTTCAAATCATTAATTTAACATATTTAAGTTAATTAACTTTCTTCATCTTATTGAAGTTGACATAAAACCAAGACGGCAGTGCATTTGGGAGAAATCCACAACCTAATATTTAGGTATAAAGTCGATTTTCTTGAATATACACATTTAGGCATCGATGCTGAGTTGCTTCAAATAATTAATTTAACATATTTAAGTTAATTAACCTCTTTCATCTTACTGAAGATGACATAAAGCCAGACGGCAGTCCATTTGGATAAAGTCCACAATTTTATATTTAGGTATAAAGTTGATTTTTTTGTATATACCCATTAAGGAATCGATATTGAGTTGCTTCAAATCATTAGTTCAACATATTTAAGTTAATTAACTTTCTTCATTTTAATGAAGTTGACATAAAGCCGTAACGGCAATGCATATGGAAAAATTCCACAATCTTATATTTAGTTATAAAGTCGATTTTCTCGAATATACACATTTAGGCATCGATGCTGAGTTGCTTCAAATCTTTAACTTAACATATTTAGGTTAAATAACCTCTTTCATCTTACTGAAGATGACATAAAGCCACGACGGCAGTGCATTTGGATAAAGTCCATAATTTTATATTTAGGTATAAAGTCGATTTTTTTATATATACACATTAAGGAATCGATATTGAGTTGCTTTAAATCATTAGTTCAACATATTTAAGTTAATTAACTTTCTTCCTTTTAATGAAGTTGACACAAAGCCATAACGGCAATGCATATGGAAAAATTCCACAATCTTATATATAGTTATAAAGTCGATTTTCTTGAATATACACATTTAGGCATCGGTGCTGAGTTGCTTCAAATCATTAGTTTAACATATTTAGGTCAATTAACCTCTTTCATCTTACTGAAGATGACATAAAGCCACGACGGCAGTGCATTTGGAAAAACTCCATTATATTATATTTAGGTATAAATCCGATTTTCTTGAATGCGCATAGTTAGGTATCTTGAATACGCATATTTATGCATCGATATTGCGTTGATTCAAATCATTAATTTAATATATTCAAGTTAATTAACCTTCTTCATCTTACTGAAGTTGGCATAAAGCCGTAACGACAATGTAAATTCCATAAGCTTATATTAAGGTATAAAGTCGATTTTCTTGAATATACACATTTAGGCATCGTTGCTGAGATGCTTCAAATCATTAATTTAACATATTTAAGTTAATTAACTTTCTTCATCTTACTGAAGTTGACATAAAGCCTTAACGGCAGTGCATTTTGAAGAATTCCATAATCTTATATTGAGTTGTTTCAAATCATTAATTTAACATATTTAAGTTAATTAACTTTCTTCATCTTACTGAAGTTGACATCAAGCCATAACTGCACTGCATATGGAAAAATTCTCTAATCTAATATTTAGGTATAAAGTCGATTTTCTTGAATATACACATTAAGGAATCGATATTGCGTTTCTTCAAATCATTAATTTAACATATTTAAATTAATTAACCTTCTTCATCTTACTGAAGTTTACATAAAGCCATAACGGCAATGCATTTGGAAACAGTCCATAACCTTATATTCAGGTATAAAGTGGTTTTTCTTGAATATACACATTTAGGCATCGTTGCTGAGTTGCTTCAAATCTTTAATTTAACATATTTAAGTTAATTAACCTCTTTCATCTTACTGAAAATGACATAAAGCCACGACGGCAGTGCATTTGGGAAAACTCCATTATATTATATTTAGGTATAAATCCGATTTTGAAATCAATCCGGTTCTTGAATACGCATATTTAGGCATCGATATTGCGTTGATTCAAATCATTAATTTAATATATTCAAGTTAATTAACCTTCTTCATCTTACTGAAGTTGGCATAAAGCCGTAACGACAATGTATTTGGATAAATTCCATAAGCTTATATTAAGGTATAAAGTCGATTTACTTGAATATACACATTTAGTTCTAGATTTTGAGTTGATTCGAATCATTAGTTTAACATATTTAGGTTAGTTTACCTTCTTCATCTTACTGAAGTTGACATAGAGCCATGACGGCAGTGCATTTAGAAAAATTCTATAATCTTATTTTTAGGTATAAAGTCGATTTTCTTGATTATACACATTTAGTTCTCGATATTGAGTTGATTCAAATCATTTGTTTAACATATTTGGGTTAGTTAACCTGTTTCATCTTACTGACGTTGACGTAAAGCCATAACGGCACTGAATTTGGAAAAATTCCATAATATTATATTTAGTTATAAAGTCGATTTTCTTGAATATACATATTTAGGCATCGTTGCTGAGTTGCTTCAAATCATTAATTTAACATATTTAAGTTAATTAACCTCTTTCATTTTACTGAAAATGACATAAAGCCACGACGGCAGTGCATTTGGAAAAACTCCATTATATTATATTGAGGTATAAGTCCGATTTTGAAATCAATCCGGTTCTTGAATACGCATATTTATGCATCGATATTGCGTTGATTCAAATCATTAATTTAATATATTCAAGTTAATCAACCTTCTTCATCTTACTGAAGTTGGCATAAAGCCGTATTGACAATGTATTTGGATAAATTCCATAAGCTTATATTAAGGTATAAAGTCGATTTTCTTGAATATACACATTTAGGCATCGTTGCTGAGTTGCTTATAATCATTAATTTAACATATTTAAGTCAATTAACTTTCTTCATCTTACTGAAGTTGACATAAAGCTATAACGGCAGTGCATTTAGAAGAATTCCATAAACTTATATTTAGCTATAAGGTCGATTTTGTTGTATATACACAATAAGGAAACGATACTGAGTTGTTTCAAATTATTAATTCAACATATTTAAGTTATTTAACTTTCTTCGTCTTACTGAAGTTGACATAGATCCATGACGGCAGTGCCTATGGAAAAATTCCATAATGTAATATTTAGGTATAAAGTCGATTTTCTTGAATATACATATTTAGTCATCGATGCTGAGTTGCTTAAAATCATTCATTTAACATATTTAAGTTAATTAACCTTCTTCATCTTACTGAAGTTGACATAAAGCCATAACGGCAATGCATTTAGAAAAAATCCATAATATTATATTTAGGTATAAAGTCGATTTTCTTGAATATATACATTTAGTTGTCAATATTGAATTGCTTCCAATCATTAATATAACATATTTGAGTTGATTAGCCTTCTTCATCTTACTGAAGTTGACATCAAGCCATAACTGCACTGCATATGGAAAAATTCTCTAATCTAATATTTAGGTATAAAGTCGATTTTCTTGAATATACACATTAAGGAATCGATATTGCGTTTCTTCAAATCATTAATTTAACATATTTAAATTAATTAACCTTCTTCATCTTACTGAAGTTTACATAAAGCCATAACGGCAATGCATTTGGAAACAGTCCATAACCTTATATTCAGGTATAAAGTGGTTTTTCTTGAATTTACACATTTAGGCATCGTTGCTGAGTTGCTTCAAATCATTAATTTAACATATTTAAGTTAATTAACCTCTTTCATCTTACTGAAAATGACATAAAGCCACGACGGCAGTGCATTTGGAAAAACTCCATTATATTATATTTAGGTATAAATCCGATTTTGAAATCAATCCGGTTCTTGAATACGCATATTTAGGCATCGATATTGCGTTGATTCAAATCATTAATTTAACATATTCAAGTTAATTAACCTTCTTCATCTTACTGAAGTTGGCATAAAGCCGTAACGACAATGTAAATTCCATAAGCTTATATTGAGCTATAACGTCGATTTTCTTGACTATACACATTTAGGCATCGTTGCTGAGTTGCTTCAAATCATTAATTTAACATATTTTAGTTAATTAACCTCTTTCATCTTACTGAAAATGACATAAAGCCACGACGGCAGTGCATTTGGAAAAACTCCATTATATTATATTTAGGTATAAATCCGATTTTGAAATCAATCCGGTTCTTGAATACGCATATTTAGGCATCGATATTGCGTTGATTCAAATCATTAATTTAACATATTCAAGTTAATTAACCTTCTTCATCTTACTGAAGTTGGCATAAAGCCGTAACGACAATGTATTTGGATAAATTCCATAAGCTTATATTAAGGTATAAAGTCGATTTTCTTGAATGTACACATTTAGGCATCGTTGCTGAGTTGCTTCAAATCATTAATTTAACATATTTAAGTTAATTAACCTCTTTCATCTTACTGAAAATGACATAAAGCCACGACGGCAGTGCATTTGGAAAAACTCCATTATATTATACTTAGGTATAAATCCGATTTTGAAATCAATCCGGTTCTTGAATACGCATATTTAGGCATCGGTATTGCGTTGATTCAAATCATTAATTTAACATATTCAAGTTAATTAACCTTCTTCATCTTACTGAAGTAGGCATAAAGCCATAACGACAATGTATTTGGATAAATTCCGTAAGCTTATATTAAGGTATAAAGTCGATTTTCTTGAATATACACATTTAGTCCTAGATTTTGAGTTGATTCGAATCATTAGTTTAACATATTTAGGTTAGTTTACCTTCTTCATCTTACTGAAGTTGACATAGAGCCATGACGGCAGTGCATTTAGAAAAATTCTATAATCTTATTTTTAGGTATAAAGTCGATTTTCTTGATTATACACATTTAGTTCTCGATATTGAGTTGATTCAAATCATTTGTTTAACATATTTAGGTTAGTTAACCTGTTTCATCTTACTGACGTTGACGTAAAGCCATAACGGCACTGAATTTGGAAAAATTCCATAATATTATATTTAGTTATAAAGTCGATTTTCTTGAATATACATATTTAGGCATCGTTGCTGAGTTGCTTCAAATCATTAATTTAACATATTTAAGTTAATTAACCTCTTTCATCTTACTGAAAATTACATAAAGCCACGACGGCAGTGCATTTGGAAAAACTCCATTATATTATATTTAGGTATAAATCCGATTTTGAAATCAATCCGGTTCTTGAATACGCATATTTAGGCATCGATATTGCGTTGATTCAAATCATTAATTTAATATATTCAAGCTAATTATTCTTCTTCATCTTACTGACGTTGGCACAAAGCCGTAACGACAATGTATTTGGATAAATTCCATAAGCTTATATTAAGGTATAACGTCGATTTTCTTGAATATACACATTTAGGCATCGTTACTGAGTTGCCTCAAATCATTAATTTAACATATTTAAGTTAATTAACCTCTTTCATCTTACTGAAAATGACATAAAGCCACGACGGCAGTGCATTTGGAAAAACTCCATTATATTATATTTAGGTATAAATCCGATTTTGAAATCAATCCGGTTCTTGAATACGCATATTTAGGCATCGGTATTGCGTTGATTCAAATCATTAATTTAACATATTCAAGTTAATTAACCTTCTTCATCTTACTGAAGTTGGCATAAAGCCATAACGACAATGTATTTGGATAAATTCCATAAGCTTATATTAAGGTATAAAGTCGATTTTCTTGAATATACACATTTAGTCCTAGATTTTGAGTTGATTCGAATCATTAGTTTAACATATTTAGGTTAGTTTACCTTCTTCATCTTACTGAAGTTGACATAGAGCCATGACGGCAGTGCATTTGGAAAAATTCCATAATCTTATTTTTAGGTATAAAGTCGATTTTCTTGATTATACACATTTAGTTCTCGATATTGAGTTGATTCAAATCATTTGTTTAACATATTTGGGTTAGTTAACCTGTTTCATCTTACTGACGTTGACGTAAAGCCATAACGGCACTGAATTTGGAAAAATTCCATAATATTATATTTAGTTATAAATCCGATTTTTTTGAATATACATAGTAAGGCACCGATTATGAGTTGCTTCGAATTATTAATTTAACATATTTAAGTTAACTAACCTTCTTCTTCTTGATATAAAGCCATAATGACAGTGCATTTGGAAAAATTCCATAATGTTGTATTTAGGTATTAAGTCGATTTTCTTGAATATATACATTAATCGAAACTGAGTTGTTTCAGATCATTAATTAAACACATTTAAGTTAATTAACCTTCTTCATCTTACTGAAGTTGACATAAAGCCTTAACGGCAGCGCATTTCGAAGAATTCCATAATCTTATATTGAGTTGTTTCAAATCATTAATTTAACATATTTAAGTTAATTAACTTTCTTCATCTTATTGAAGTTGACATAAGACCAAGACGGCAGTGCATTTGGGAGAAATCCACAACCTAATATTTAGGTATAAAGTCGAATTTCTTGAATATACACATTGGTTCGTGGATATAGAGTTGATTTAAATCATTAATTTAACATATTTAAGTCAATTAACTTTCTTCATCTCACTGAAGTTGACATAAAGTCATAACGGCAGAGCATTTGGAAAAGTTCCGTAATCTTATATTCAGGTATAAAGTCGATTTTCTTGAATAAGCGCATTTAAGCATCGATATTGAGTTGCTGCAAATCATTAATTTAACATATTTAAGTCATTTAACTTTCTTCATCTTACTGAAGTTGACATAAAGCCATAACGGCAGTGCATTTCGAAGAATTCCATAATCTTATATTTAGGTATAAAGTCGATTTTGTTGTATATACATATTAAGGAAACGATATTGAGTTGTTTCAAATCATTAATTCAACATATTTAAATTAAATAACTTTCTTCATCTTAATGAAGTTGACATAAAGCCATAACGACAGCGAATCGTGTATATTGGTATGAATCCGATTTTTTTGAATATTCACATTTAGGCATCGATATTGTGTTGCTTCAAATCATTAATTTAACATAATTAAGTCAATTAACTTTCTTCATCTTCCTGAAGTTGACATAAAGCCATAACGGCAGTGCATTTCGAAGAATTTCATAATCTTATATTTAGGTATAAAGTCGATTTTGTTGTATATACGCATTAAGGAATCGATACTGAGTGGTTTCAGATCATTAATTAAACATATTTAAGTTAATTAACTTTCCTCATCTTATTAAAGTTGGCATAAAGCTATAACGGCAGTGCATTTGGAAGAATTCCGCAATCTTATATTTAGGAATAAAATCGATTTTCTTGTATATACACATTAAGGAATCGGTACTGAGTTGCTTTAAATATTTAATTTAACATATTTAAGTTAATTAACCTTTTTCATCTCACTGAAGTTGACATAAGACATTTGGAAGAAATCCACAACCTAGTATTTAGGTATAAAGTCGAGTTTCTTGAATATACACATTTTGGCATCGATGCTGAGTCGCTTCAAATCATTAATTTAACATATTTAAGTTAATTAACCTTCTTCATCTTACTGAAGTTGACATAAAGCCATAACGGCAATGGATTTAGAAAAATTCCATAATTTTATTTTTGGGTATAAAGTCGATTTTCTTGAATATGCACATTTAAACATCGATATTGAGTTGCTTCCAATCATTAATATAAAAAATTTGAGTTTATTAGCCTTCTTCATCTTACTGAAGTTGACATAAAGCCATAACTGCAGTGCACATTTAGGCATCGATTCTGAGTTGATTCAAATCATTAATTTATCATATTTATGTTAAATAACTTTCTACGTCTCACTGAAGTTGGCATAAAGCCATAACGGCGGTGAATTTGGAAAAATTCCATAATTTTATTTTTAGGCATAAAGTCGATTTTCTTGAATATGCACATTTAGGCATCGATATTGAGTTGCTTCAAATCATTAATTTAACATTTTTAAGTCAATTAACTTTCTTCACCTTACTGAAGTTGACATAAAGCTATAACGGCAGTCCATTTAGAAGAATTCCTTAATCTTATATTTAGGAATAAAGTCGATTTTCTTGTATATGCACATTAAGGAATCGATATTAAATTGTTGTTTCAAATCATTAAATCAACATATTTAAATTTATTAACCTTCTTCATCGTACTGAAGTTGACATAAAGCCATAACGGCAGAGCATTTGGAAAAGTTCCGTAATCTTATATTGAGGTATAAAGTCGATTTTCTTGAATATACATATTTAGGCATCGATGCTGAGTTGCTTATAATCATTAATTTAACATATTTAAGTCAATTAACTTTCTTCATCTTACTGAAGTTGACATAAAGCCATAACGGCAGTGCATTTAGAAGAATTCCATAAACTTATATTTAGCTATAAGGTCGATTTTGTTGTATATACACAATAAGGAAACGATACTGAGTTGTTTCAAATTATTAATTCAACATATTTAAGTTATTTAACTTTCTTCGTCTTACTGAAGTTGACATAGATCCATGACGGCAGTGCATATGGAAAAATTCCATAATGTAATATTTAGGTATAAAGTCGATTTTCTTGAATATACATATTTAGTCATCGATGCTGAGTTGCTTAAAATCATTCATTTAACATATTTAAGTTAATTAACCTTCTTCAACTTACTGAAGATCACATAAAGCCACGACGGCAGTGCATTTGGATAAACTCCATAATTTTATATTTAGGTATAAAGTCGATTTTTCTTTATATACACATTAAGGAAGCGATATTGAGTTGCTTTAAATCAGTAGTTCAAAATATTTAAGTTAATTAACTTTCTTCATTTCAAGGAATTTGACATAAAGCCATAACGGCAGTACATAAAGCATTTAGAAGAATTCCATAATCTTATATTTAGGTATAAAGTCCATTTTCGTGTATATGCACATTTAGTTCTCGATACTGAGTTTCTTCAAATCATTAATTTAACATATTTAAGTTAATTAACCTTCTTCATCTTACTGAAGTTGACATAAAGCCATAACGGCAATGCATTTAGAAAAAATCCATAATATTATATTTAGGTATAAAGTCGATTTTCTTGAATATATACATTTAGTTGTCAATATTGAATTGCTTCCAATCATTAATATAACATATTTGAGTTGATTAGCCTTCTTCATCTTACTGAAGTTGACATCAAGCCATAACTGCACTGCATATGGAAAAATTCTCTAATCTAATATTTAGGTATAAAGTCGATTTTCTTGAATATACACATTAAGGAATCGATATTGCGTTTCTTCAAATCATTAATTTAACATATTTAAATTAATTAACCTTCTTCATCTTACTGAAGTTTACATAAAGCCATAACGGCAATGCATTTGGAAACAGTCCATAACCTTATATTCAGGTATAAAGTGGTTTTTCTTGAATTTACACATTTAGGCATCGTTGCTGAGTTGCTT
Source organism: Bactrocera tryoni (assembly GCF_016617805.1). Lineage (NCBI taxonomy): Eukaryota > Metazoa > Arthropoda > Insecta > Diptera > Tephritidae > Bactrocera > Bactrocera tryoni. The sequence goes on along the minus strand of NW_024395168.1, from coordinate 2,715 downwards.
CAAATCATTAATTTAACATATTTAAGTTAATTAACCTCTTTCATCTTACTGAAAATGACATAAAGCCACGACGGCAGTGCATTTGGAAAAACTCCATTATATTATATTTAGGTATAAATCCGATTTTGAAATCAATCCGGTTCTTGAATACGTATATTTAGGCATCGATATTGCGTTGATTCAAATCATTAATTTAATATATTCAAGTTAATTAACCTTCTTCATCTTACTGAAGTTGGCATAAAGCCGTAACGACAATGTATTTGGATAAATTCCATAAGCTTATATTAAGGTATAACGTCGATTTTCTTGAATATACACATTTAGTTCTAGATTTTGAGTTGATTCGAATCATTTGTTTAACATATTTAGGTAAGTTAACCTGTTTCATCTTACTGACGTTGACGTAAAGCCATAACCGCACTGAATTTGAAAAAATTCCATAATATTATACTTAGCTATAAATCCGATTTTTTTGAATATACATAGTAAGGCATCGATTTTGAGTTGCTTCGAATTATTAATTTAACATATTTAAGTTAATTAACCTTCTTCTTCTTACTGAAGTTGATGTAAAGCCATAATGACAGTGCATTTGGAAAAATTCCTTAATGATGTATTTAGGTATAAAGTCGATTTTCTTGAATATATACATTAAGGAATCGAAACTGAGTTGTTTCAGATCATTAATTAAACACATTTAAGTTAATTAACTTTCTTCATCTTACTGAAGTTGACATAAAGCCTTAACGGCAGTGCATTTCGAAGAATTCCATAATCTTATATTGAGTTGTTTCAAATCATCAATTTAACATATTTAAGTTAATTAACTTTCTTCATCTTATTGAAGTTGACATAAGACCAAGACGGCAGTGCATTTGGGAGAAATCCACAACCTAATATTTAGGTATAAAGTCGATTTTCTTGAACATATACATTAAAGAATCGAAACTGAGTTGTTTCAGATCATTAATTAAACACAATAAGTTACTTAACTTTCTTCATCTTACTGAAGTTGACATAAAGCCTTAACGGCAGTGCATTTCGAAGAATTCCATAATCTTATATTGAGTTGTTTCAAATCATTAATTTAACATATTTAAGTTAATTAACTTTCTTCATCTTATTGAAGTTGACATAAAACCAAGACGGCAGTGCATTTGGGAGAAATCCACAACCTAATATTTAGGTATAAAGTCGATTTTCTTGAATATACACATTTAGGCATCGATGCTGAGTTGCTTCAAATAATTAATTTAACATATTTAAGTTAATTAACCTCTTTCATCTTACTGAAGATGACATAAAGCCAGACGTCAGTGCATTTGGATAAAGTCCATAATTTTATATTTAGGTATAAAGTTGATTTTTTTGTATATACACATTAAGGAATCGATATTGAGTTGCTTCAAATCATTAGTTCAACATATTTAAGTTCATTAACTTTCTTCATTTTAATGAAGTTGACATAAAGCCGTAACGGCAATGCATATGGAAAAATTCCACAATCTTATATTTAGTTATAAAGTCGATTTTCTTGAATATACACATTTAGGCATCGATGCTGAGTTGCTTCAAATCATTAATTTAACATATTTAAGTTAATTAACCTCTTTCATCTTACTGAAGATGACATAAAGCCACGACGGCAGTGCATTTGGATAAAGTCCATAATTTTATATTTAGTTATAAAGTCGATTTTCTTGAATATAAACATTAAGGAATCGATATTGAGTTGCTTTAAATCATTAGTTCAACATATTTAAGTTAATTAACTTTCTTCAATTTAATGAAGTTGACATAAAGCCATAACGTCAATACATTTGGAAAAATTCCATAATCTTATATTCAGGTACAAAGTCGATTTTCTTGAATATATGTATTTAGTTCTCAATATGGAATTGCTTCCAATCATTAATTTAACATATTTGAGTTGATTAGCCTTCTTCATCTTACTGAAGTTGACATTGAGGCATAACTGCAGTGCAAATGGAAAAATTCTCTAATCTATAATTTAGGTATAAATTCGATTTTCTTGAATATACACATTAAGGAATCGATATTGCGTTTTTTCAGATCATTAGTTCAACATATTTAAGTTAATTAACTTTCTTCATTTTAATGAAGTTGACATAAAGCCATAACGGCAATGCATATGGAAAAATTCCACAACCTTATATTTAGTTATAAAGTCGATTTTCTTGAATATACACATTTAGGCATCGATGCTGAGTTGCTTCAAATCATTAACTTAACATATTTAAGTTAATTAACCTCTTTCATCTTACTGAAAATGACATAAAGCCACGACGGCAGTGCATTTGGAAAAACTCCATTATATTATATTTAGGTATAAGTCCGATTTTGAAATCAATCCGGTTCTTGAATACGCATATTTAGGCATCGATATTGCGTTGATTCAAATCATTAATTTAATATATTCAAGCTAATTATTCTTCTTCATCTTACTGACGTTGGCACAAAGCCGTAACGACAATGTATTTGGATAAATTCCATAAGCTTATATTAAGGTATAACGTCGATTTTCTTGAATATACACATTTAGGCATCGTTACTGAGTTGCCTCAAATCATTAATTTAACATATTTAAGTTAATTAACCTCTTTCATCTTACTGAAAATGACATAAAGCCACGACGGCAGTGCATTTGGAAAAACTCCATTATATTATATTTAGGTATAAATCCGATTTTGA
>NW_024395167.1:0-16490 GCF_016617805.1 Bactrocera tryoni | reverse complement strand
TGAAGCTAATGATTTGAGGCAACTTGGTTTGTATTTCTAAATGTGTACAGGCAAAAAAGTCGGTTTTATACCTAAATGTATAATTGTGGAATTTTTCCAAATGCACTGCCGTTTTGGTTTTATGCCAACTTCAGTAAGATGAAGAAGGTTAATTAACTTTAATATGAGAAGCTAATGAATGAATGAATAAATGTATATATGTGGAACTTTTCGAAATGCACTGCCGTTTTGGCTTTATGCCAACTTCAGTAAGATAAAGAAGGTTAATTAACTTTAGTATGAGAAGCTAATGATTTGAGGCAACTTGATTTTAATTTCTAATTGTGTGCATGCAAGAAAATCGGTTTTATACCTAAATGTAGAATTTTGGAATTTTTTCCAAATGCACTGCTGTTATGGTCTTATGTCAACTTGAATAAGATGGTGAGGGTTAATTAACCTTAATATGAGAAGCTAATAATTTGAAGCAACTTGATATGGATTTCTAAATGTGTACATGCAAGAAAATCGGTTTTATATCTAAATGTACAATTGTGGAATTTTTCGAAATGCACTGCCGTTTTGGCTTTATGTCAACTTGAGTAAGATGAAGAACATTAATTAATTTAAATATGTGAAGCTAATGATTTGAGGCAACTTGATATGGATTTCTAAATGTGTACATGCAAGAAAGCCGGTTTTATATCTAAATGTAAAATTGAGGAATTTTTCCAAATGTACTGCCGTTTTGGCTTTATGTCAACTTGAGTGAGATGAAGAAGATTAATTAACTTTAGTATGAGAAGCTAATGATTTGAGGCAACTTGATTTGGATTTCTAATTGTGTACATGCAAGAAAATCGGTTTTATACCTAAATGTAAAATTATGGAATTTTTTCCAAATGCACTGCTGTTATGGTCTTATGTCAACTTGAATAAGATGGTGAGGGTTAATTAACCTTAATATGAGAAGCTAATAATTTGAAGCAACTTGGTTTGTATTTCTAAATGTGTACATGCAATAAAATCGGTTTTATAACTAAATGTAAAAATGTGGAATTTTTCCAAATGCACTGCCGTTTTGGCTTTATGTCAACTTGAGTGAGATGAAGAAGATTAATTAACGTTAATATGTGAAGCTAATGATTTGTGGCAACTTGGTTTGTATTTCTAAATGTGTACATGCAAAAAAGTTGGTTTTATACTTGAATGAAAAATTGTGGCACTTTTCGAAATGCACTGCCGTTTTGGCTTTATGCCAACCTCAGTAAGATAAAGAAGGTTAATTAACTTTAGTATGAGAAGCTAATGATTTGAGGCAACTTGATTTGGATTTCTGATTGCGTACGTGCAAGAAAATCGGTTTTATACCTAAATGTAAAATTATGGAATTTTTTCCAAATGCACTGCTGTTATGGTCTTATGTCAACTTAAATAAGATGGTAAGGGTTAATTAACCTTAATATGAGAAGCTAATAATTTGAAGCAACTTGATATGGATTTCTAAATGTGTACATGCAAAAAAATCGGTTTTATAAATAAATGTAAAAATGTGGAATTTTTCCAAATGCACTGCCGTTTTGGCTTTATGTCAACTTGAGTGAGATGAAGAAGATTAATTAACGTTAATATGTGAAGCTAATGATTTGAGGCAACTTGGTTTGTATTTCTAAATGTGTACATGCAAAAAAGTCGGTTTTATACCTAAATGTATAATTGTGGAAGTTTTCCAAATGCACTGCCGTTTTGGTTTTATGCCAACTTCAGTAAGATGAAGAAGGTTAATTAACTTTAATATGAGAAGCTAATGAATGAATGAATAAATGTATATATGTGGAACTTTTCGAAATGCACTGCCGTTTTGGCTTTATGCCAACTTCAGTAAGATAAAGAAGGTTAATTAACTTTAATATGAGAAGCTAATGAATGAATAAATAAATGTATATATGTGGAACTTTTCGAAATGCACTGCCGTTTTGGCTTTATGCCAACTTCAGTAAGATAAAGAAGGTTAATTAACTTTAGTATGAGAAGCTAATGATTTGAGGCAACTTGATTTGGATTTCTAATTGTGTGCATGCAAGAAAATCGGGTTTATACCTAAATAAAAATTTTGGAATTTTTTCCAAATGCACTGCTGTTATGGTCTTATGTCAACTTGAATAAGATGGTGAGGGTTAATTAACCTTAATATGTGAAGCTAATGATTTGAGGCAACTTGGTTTGTATTTCTAAATGTGTACATGCAAGAAAATCGGTTTTATTCCTAAATGTATAATTGTGGAATTTTTCCAAATGCACTGCCGTTTTGGTTTATGCCAACTTCAGTAAGATGAAGAAGGTTAATTAACTTTAATATGAGAAGTTAATAATTTTAAGCAACTTGATATGGATTTCTAAATGTGTACATGCAAGAAAGCCGGTTTTATATCTAAATGTAAAATTGAGGAATTTTTCCAAATGTACTGCCGTTTTGGCTTTATGCCAACTTGAATAAAATGAAGAAAGTTAATTAACTTTAATATGTGAAGTTTATGATTTGAGGCGACTTCGTATGGATTTCTAAATGTGTAAATGCAACAAAATCGGTTTTATACCTAAATGTAAAAATGTGGAATTTTTCCAAATGCACTGCCGTTTTGGCTTTATGTCAACTTGAGTAAGATGAAGAAGATTAATTAACGTAAATATGTGAAGCTTATGACTTGAGGCAACTTGGTTTGTATTTCTAAATGTGTACATGCAAGAAAATCGGTTTTATACCTAAATGTAAAATTGTGGAATTTTTTCCAATTGCACTGCCGTTTTGTCTTTATGTCAAATTCAGTAAGATGAAGAAGGTTAAATAACTTTAACATGAGAAGCTAATAATTTGAAGCATGATATGGATTTCTAAATGTGTACAAGCAAGGAAGCCGGTTTTATATCTAAATATAAATTGTGGAATTTTTCCAAATGCACTGCCATTTTTGCTTTATGCCAACTTGAATAAAATGAAGAAAGTTAATTAGCTTTAATATGTGAATTTAATGATTTGAGGCAACCAAAACTGGATTTCTATATGTGTACATGCAAGAAAATCGGTTTTATACCTAAATGTAAAAATGTGGAATTTTTCCAAATGCACTGCCGTTATGGCTTTATGCCAACTTGAATAAGATGAAGAAAGTTAATTAACTTTTATATGTGAATTGAAAGATTTGAGGCAACTGAAAATGGATTTCTAAATGTGTACATGCAAGAAAGTCGGTTTTATAATTGAATGAAAAATTGTGGAATTTTTTCAAATGCACTGCCGTTTTGGTTTTAAGCCAACTTCAGTAAGATGAAGAAGGTTAATCAACTTTAATATGAGAAGCTAATAATTTAAAGCATGATATGGATTTCTAATTGTGTACAAGCAAGAAAATCGGTTTTATACCTAAATGTACAATTGTGGAATTTTTCCATATGTACTGCCGTTTTGGCTATATGCCAACTTGAATAAAATGAAGAAAGTTAATTAACTTTAATATGTAAAGTTTATGATTTGAGGCAACTTCGTTTGGATTTCTAAATGTGTACATGCAAGAAAATCGGTTTTATATCTAAATGTAAAATTGTGGAATTTTTCCAAATGCACTGCCGTTTTGGCTTTATGCCAACTTGAATAAAATGAAGAGAGTTAATTAGCTTTAATATGTGAATTTAATGATTTGAGGCAACCAAAACTGGATTTCTTAATGTGTACATGCAAGAAAATCGGTTTTATACCTAAATGTACAATTGTGGAATTTTTCGAAATGAACTGCCGTTTTGGCTTTATGTCAACTTGAGTAAGATGAAGAAGATTAATTAATTTAAATATGTGAAGCTAATGATTTGGCAACTTGGTTTGTATTTCTAAATGTGTACATGCAAGAAAATCGGTTTTATACCTAAATGTATAATTGTGGAATTTTTCCAAATGCACTGCCGTATTGGTTTTATGCCAACTTCAGTAAGATGAAGAAGGTTAATTAACTTTAATATGATAAGCTAACAATTTAAAGCATGATATGGATTTCTAATTGTGTACAAGCAAGAAAATCGGTTTTATACATAAATGTAAAAATGTGGAATTTTTCCAAATGTACTGCCGTTTTGGCTTTATGCCAACTTGAATAAAATGAAGAAAGTTAATTAGCTTTAATATGTGAATTTAATGATTTGAGGCAACCAAAACTGGATTTCTAAATGTGTACATGTAAGAAAATCGGTTTTATACATAAATGTAAAAATGTGGAATTTTTCCAAATGTACTGCCGTTTTGGCTTTATGCCAACTTGAATAAAATGAAGAAAGTAATTAACTTTAATTTGTGAAGTTTATGATTTGAGGCAATTTCGTTTGGATTTCTAAATGTGTACATGTAAGAAAATCGGTTTTATACCTAAATGTAAAAATGTGGAATTTTTCCAAATGTACTGCCGTTTTGGCTTTATGCCAACTTGAATAAAATGAAGAAAGTTAATTAACTTTAATATGTGAATTTAATGATTTGAGGCAACCAAAACTGGATTTCTAAATGTGTACATGCAAGAAAATCGGTTTTATACCTAAATGTAAAAATGTGGAGTTTTTCCAAATGCACTGCCGTTATGGCTTTATGCCAACTTGAATAAGATGAAGAAAGTTAATTAACTTTTATATGTGAATTGAAAGATTTGAGGCAACTGAAAATGGATTTCTAAATGTGTACATGCAAGAAAGTCGGTTTTATACCTAAATGTAAAATTATGGAAATTTTTCCAAATGCACTGCCGTTTTGGTTTTAAGCCAACTTCAGTAAGATGAAGAAGATTAATTAACTTTAATATGAGAAGCTAATGATTTGAAGCAACTTGATTTGGATTTCTAAATGTGTACATGCAAGAAAATCGGTTTTATATCTAAATGTAAAATTGTGGAATTTTTCCAAATTCACTGCCGTTTTGGCTTTATGTCAATTTAATGATTTGAGGCAACCAAAACTGGATTTCTTAATGTGTACATGAAAGAAGTCGGTTTTATACCTGAATGAAAAATTGTGGAATTGTTTCAAATGCACTGCCGTTTTGGTTTTATGCCAACTTCAGTTATATGAAGAAGGTTAATTAACTTTAATATGAGAAGCTAATGAATGAATGAATAAATGTATATATGTGGATCTTTTCGAAATGCACTGCCGTTTTGTTTTTATGCCAACTTCAGTAAGATAAAGAAGGTTAATTAAGTTTAATATGAGAAGCTAATGATTTGAGGCAACCTGGTTTGTATTTCTAAATGTGTACATGCAAAAAAGTCGGTTTTATAACTAAATGTAAAAATGTGGAATTTTTCCAAATGCACTGCCGTTTTGGCTTTATGTCAACTAGAGTAAGATGAAGAAGATTAATTAACGTTAATATGTGAAGCTAATGATTTTAGGCAACTTGGTTTGTATTTCTAAATGTGTACATGCAAAAAAGTCGGTTTTATACCTAAATGTATAACTGTGGAATTTTTCCAAATGCACTGCCGTTTTGGTTTTATGCCAACTTCAGTAAGATGAAGAAGGTTAATTAACTTTAGTATGAGAAGCTAATGATTTGAGGCAACTTGATTTGGATTTCTAATTGTGTACATGCAAGAAAATCGGTTTTATACCTAAATGTGAAATTATGGAATTTTTTCCAAATGCACTGCTGTTATGGTCTTATGTCAACTTGAATAAGATGGTGAGGGTTAATTAACCTTAATATGAGAAGCTAATAATTTGAAGCAACTTGATATGGATTTCTAAATGTGTACAGGCAAGAAAATCGGTTTTATATCTAAATGTACAATTGTGGAATTTTTCGGAATGCACTGCCGTTTTGGCTTTATGTCAACTTGAGTAAGATGAAGAAGATTAATTAATTTAAATATGTGAAGCTAATGATTTGAGGCAACTTGGTTTGTATTTCTAAATGTGTACATGCAAGAAAATCGGTTTTATTCCTAAATGTATAATTGTGGAATTTTTCCAAATGCACTGCCGTTTTGGTTTATGCCAACTTCAGTAAGATGAAGAAGGTTAATTAACTTTAATATGAGAAGTTAATAATTTTAAGCAACTTGATATGGATTTCTAAATGTGTACATGCAAGAAAGCCGGTTTTATATCTAAATGTAAAATTGAGGAATTTTTCCAAATGTACTGCCGTTTTGGCTTTATGCCAACTTGAATAAAATGAAGAAAGTTAATTAACTTTAATATGTGAATTTAATGATTTGAGGCAACCAAAACTGGATTTCTAAATGTGTACATGAAAGAAAATCGGTTTTATACCTAAATGAAAAATTCTGGAATTTTCCAAATGCACTGCCGTTTTGGTTTTATGCCAACTTCAGTAAGATGAAGAAGGTTAATTAACTTTAATATGAGAAGCTAATAATTTGAAGCATGATATGGATTTCTAAATGTGTACAAGCAAGAAAGCCGGTTTTATATCTAAATGTAAAATTGTGGAATTTTTCCAAATGCACTGCCCTTTTTGCTTTATGCCAACTTGAATAAAATGAAGAAAGTTAATTAGCTTTAATATGTGAATTTAATGATTTGAGGCAACCAAAACTGGATTTCTATATGTGTACATGCAAGAAAATCGGTTTTATACCTAAATGTAAAAATGTGGAATTTTTCCAAATGCACTGCCGTTATGGCTTTATGCCAACTTGAATAAGATGAAGAAAGTTAATTAACTTTTATATGTGAATTGAAAGATTTGAGGCAACTGAAAATGGATTTCTAAATGTCTACATGCAAGAAAGTCGGTTTTATACCTAAATGTAAAATTATGGAAATTTTTCCAAATGCACTGCCGTTTTGGTTTTATTCCAACTTCAGTAAGATGAAGAAGGTTAATTAACTTTAATATGAGAAGCTAATAATTTAAAGCATGATATGGATTTCTAATTGTGTACAAGCAAGGAGGCCGGTTTTATATCTAAATGTATAATTGAGGAATTTTTCCAAATGCACTGCCGTTATGGCTTTATGCCAACTTGAATAAGATGAAGAAAGTTAATTAACTTTTATATGTGAATTGAAAGATTTGAGGCAACTGAAAATGGATTTCTAAATGTGTACATGCAAGAAAGTCGGTTTTATACCTAAATGTAAAATTATGGAAATTTTTCCAAATGCACTGCCGTTTTGGTTTTATGCTACCTTCAGTAAGATGAAGAAGGTTAATTAATTTTAATATGAGAAGCTAATGATTTGAAGCAACTTGATATGGATTTCTAAATGTGTACATGCAAGAAATTCGGATTTATACTTAAATGTTAAAATGCGGAATTATTCCAAATGCACTGCCGTTATGGCTTTACTTCAACCTGAGTAAGATGAAGAAGATTAACTAACTTTAATATGTGAAGCTAATGATTTGAAGCAACTTGATATGGATTTCTAAATGTGTACATGAAAGAAGTCGGTTTTATACTTGAATGAAAAATTGTGGAATTTTTTCAAATGCACTGCCGTTTTGGTTTTATGCCAACTTCAGTAAGATAAAGAAGGTTGATTAACTTTAATATGACAAGCTAATGATTTGAGGCAACTTGATTTGGATTTCTAAATGTGTACATGCAAGAAAATCGGTTTTATACCTAAATGTATAATTGAGGAATTTTTCCAAATGCACTGCCGTTTTGACTTTATGCAAACTTGAATAAAATGAAGAAAGTTAATTAGCTTTAATACGTGAATTTAATGATTTGAGGCAACCAAAACTGGATTTCTAAATGTGTACATGTAAGAAAATCGGTTTTATACCTAAATGTAAAAATGTGGAATTTTTCCAAATGTACTGCCGTTTTTGCTTTATGCCAACTTGAATAATATGAAGAAAGTTAATTAACTTTAATTTGTGAAGTTTATGATTTGAGGCAACTTCGTTTGGATTTCTAAATGTGTACATGTAAGAAAATCGGTTTTATACCTAAATGTAAAAATGTGGAATTTTTCCAAATGTACTGCCGTTTTGGCTTTATGCCAACTTGAATAAAATGAAGAAAGTTAATTAACTTTAATATGTGAATTTAATGATTTGAGGCAACCAAAACTGGATTTCTAAATGTGTACATGCAAGAAAATCGGTTTTATACCTAAATGTAAAAATGTGGAATTTTTCCAAATGCACTGCCGTTATGGCGTTATGCCAACTTGAATAAGATGAAGAAAGTTAATTAACATTTATGTGTGAATTGAAAGATTTGAGGCAACTGAAAATGGATTTCTAAATGTGTACATGCAGGAAAATCAGTTTTATACCTAAATGTAAAAATGTGGAATTTTTCCAAATGCACTGCCGTTTTGGCTTTATGTCAACTTGAGTAAGATGAAGATGATTAATTAAGCTTAATATGAGAAGCTAATGATTTGAGGTAACTTGATATGGATTTCTAAATTTGTACATGCAAGAAAATCGGTTTTATACCTAAATGTAAAATTGAGGAATTTTTCCAAATGTACTGCCGTTTTGGCTTTATGCCAACTTGAATAAAATGAAGAAAGTAAATTAACTTTAATATGTGAAGTTTATGATTTGAGGCGACTTCGTATGGATTTCTAAATGTGTACATGCAAGAAAATCGGTTTTATACCTAAATGTAAAAATGTGGAATTTTTCCAAATGCACTGCCGTTTTGGCTTTATGTCAACTTGAGTAAGATGAAGAAGATTAATTAATTTAAATATGTGAAGCTAATGATTTGAGGCAACTTGGTTTCTATTTCTAAATGTGTACATGCACGAAAATCGGTTTTATACCTAAATGTATAATTGTGGAATTTTTCCAAATGCACTGCCGTTTTGGTTTTATGCTACCTTCAGTAAGATGAAGAAGGTTAATTAATTTTAATATGAGAAGCTAATGATTTGAAGCAACTTGATATGGATTTCTAAATGTGTACGTGCAAGAAAATCGGATCTATACTTAAATGTTAAAATGCGGAATTATTCCAAATGCACTGCCGTTATGGCTTTACTTCAACCTGAGTAAGATGAAGAAGATTAACTAACTTTAATATGTGAAGCTAATGATTTGAAGCAACTTGATATGGATTTCTAAATGTATACATGAAAGAAGTAGGTTTTATACTTGAATGAAAAATTGTGGAATTTTTTCAAATGCACTGCCGTTTTGGTTTTATGCTACCTTCAGTAAGATGAAGAAGATTAATTAACTTTAGTATGAGAAGCTAATGATTTGAAGCAACTTGATATGGATTTCTAAATGTGTACATGCAAGAAAATCGGTTTTATATCTAAACGTAAAATTGAGGAATTTTTCCAAATGTACTGCCGTTTTGGCTTTATGCCAACTTGAATAAAATGAAGAAAGTAAATTAACTTTAATATGTGAAGTTTATGATTTGAGGCGACTTCGTATGGATTTCTAAATGTGTACATGCAAGAAAATCGGTTTTATACCTAAATGTAAAAATGTGGAATTTTTCCAAATGCACTGCCGTTTTGGCTTTATGTCAACTTGAGTAAGATGAAGAAGATTAATTAACGTAAATATGTGAAGCTAATGATTTGAGGCATTTGGTGTACATGCAAGAAAATCGGTTTTATACCCAAATGTACAATTGTGGAATTTTTCGAAATGCACTGCCGTTTTGGCTTTATGTCAACTTGAGTAAGATGAAGAAGATTAATTAATTTAAATATGTAAAGCTAATGATTTGAGGCAACTTGGTTTCTATTTCTAAATGTGTACATGCACGAAAATCGGTTTTATACCTAAATGTATAATTGTGGAATTTTTCCAAATGCACTGCCGTTTTGGCTTTATGCCAACTTGAATAAAATGAAGAAAGTTAATTAGCTTTAATATGTGAATTTAATGATTTGAGGCAACCAAAACTGGATTTCTAAATGTGTACATGTAAGAAAATCGGTTTTATACCTAAATGTAAAAATGTGGAATTTTTCCAAATGCACTGCCGTTATGGCTTTATGCCAACTTGAATAAGATGAAGAAAGTTAATTAACTTTTATATGTGAATTGAATGATTTGAGGCAACTGAAAATGGATTTCTAAATGTGTACATGCAAGAAAGTCGGTTTTATACCTAAATGTAAAATTATGGAAATTTTTCCAAATGCACTGCCGTTTTGGTTTTATGCCAACTTCAGTAAGATGAAGAAGGTTAATTAACTTTAATACGAGAAGCTAATAATTTAAAGCATGATATGGATTTCTAATTGTGTACAAGCAAGTAAGCTGGTTTTATATCTAAATGTAAAATTGTGGAATTTTTCCAAATGTACTGCCGTTTTGGCTTTATGCCAACTTGAATAAAATGAAGAAAGTTAATTAACTTTAATATGTATAGTTTATGATTTGAGGCAACTTCGTTTGGATTTCCAAATGTGTACATGCAAGAAAATCCGTTTTATACCTAAATGTATAATTGGGGAATTTTTCCAAATGCACTGCCGTTTTGGTTTTAAGCCAACTTCAGTAAGATGAAGAAGATTAATTAACTTTAATATGAGAAGCTAATGATTTGAAGCAACTTGATTTGGATTTCTAAATGTGTACATGCAAGAAAATCGGTTTTATATCTAAATGTAAAATTGTGGAATTTTTCCAAATTCACTGCCGTTTTGGCATTATGTCAACTTGAGTAAGATGAAAAAGATTAATTAATTTAAATATGTGAAGCTAATGATTTGAGGCAACTTGGTTTGTATTTCTAAATGTGTACATGCAAGAAAATCGGTTTTATACCTAAATGTATAATTCTGGAATTTTTCCAAATGCACTGCCGTTTTGGTTTTATGCCAACTTCAGTAAGATGAAGAAGGTTATTTAATTTTAATATAAGAAGCTAATAATTTGAAGCAACTTGGTTTGGATTTCTAAATTTATACATACAAGAAAATCGGTTTTATACCTAAATGTAAATATGTGGAATTTTTCCAAATGCACTGCCGTTTTGGCTTTACTTCAACTTGAGTAAGATGAAGAAGTTTAACTAACTTTAATATGTGAAGCTAATGATTTGAAGCAACTTGATATGGATTTCTAAATGTGTACATGAAAGAAGTCGGTTTTATACTTGAATGAAAAATTGTGGAATTTTTTCAAATGCACTGCCGTTTTGGTTTTATGCCAACTTCAGTAAGATGAAGAAGATTAATTAAATTTAATATGTGAAGCTAATGATTTGAGGCAACTTGGTTTGTATTTCTAAATCTGTACGTGCAAGAAAATCGGTTTTATACCTAAATGTATAATTGTGTAATTTTTCCAAATGCACTTCCGTTTTGGTTTTATGCCAACTTCAGTAAGATGAAGAAGGTTAATTAATTTTAATATGAGAAGCTAATAATTTGAAGCAACTTCGTATGAATTTCTAAATGTGTACATGCAAGAAAATCGGATTTATACTTAAATGTTAAAATGCGGAATTATTCCAAATGCACTGCCGTTATGGCTTTACTTCAACTTGAGTAAGATGAAGAAGATTAACTAACTTTAATATGTGAAGCTAATGATTTGAAGCAACTTGATATGGATTTCTAAATGTGTACATGAAAGAAGTCGGTTTTATACTTGAATGAAAAATTGTGCAATTTTTTCAAATGCACTGCCGTTTTGGTTTTATGCCAACTTCAGTAAGATGAAGAAGATTAATTAAATTTAATATGTGAAGATAATGATTTGAGGCAACTTGGTTTGGATTTCTAAATTTATACATACAAGAAAATCGGTTTTATATCTAAATGTATAATTGGGGAATTTTTCCAAATGCACTGCCGTTTTGGTTTTAAGCCAACTTCAGTAAGATGAAGAAGATTAATTAACTTTAATATGAGAAGCTTATTATTTGAAGCAACTTGATATGGATTTCTAAATGTGTAGATGCAAGAAAATCGGTTTTATATCTAAATGTAAAATTGAGGAATTTTTCCAAATGTACTGCCCTTTTTGCTTTATGCCAACTTGAATAAAATGAAGAAAGTTAATTAGCTTTAATATGTGAATTTAATGACTTGAGGCAACCAAAACTGGATTTCTAAATGTGTACATGCAAGCAAATCGGTTTTATACCTAAATGTATAATTGTGGAATTTTTCCAAATGCACTGCCGTTTTGGTTTTAAGCCGACTTCAGTAAGTTGAAGAAGATTAATTAACTTTAATATGAGAAGCTAATGATTTGAGGCAACTTGGTTTGTATTTCTAAATGTGTACATGCAAGAAAATCGGTTTTATACCTAAATGTATAATTGTGGAATTTTTCCAAATGCACTGCCTTTTTGGTTTTATGCCAACTTCAGTAAGATGAAGAAGGTTATTTAATTTTAATATGAGAAGCTAATAATTTGAAGCAACTTGGTTTGGATTTCTAAATTTATACATACAAGAAAATCGGTTTTATACCTAAATGTAAATATGTGGAATTTTTCCAAATGCACTGCCGTTTTGGCTTTACTTCAACTTGAGTAAGATGAAGAAGATTAACTAACTTTAATATGTGGAGCTAATGATTTGAAGCAACTTGATATGGATTTCTAAATGTGTACATGAAAGAAGTCGGTTTTATACTTGAATGAAAAATTGTGGAATTTTTTCAAATGCACTGCCGTTTTGGTTTTATGCCAACTTCAGTAAGATGAAGAAGATTAATTAAATTTAATATGTGAAGCTAATGATTTGAGGCAACTTGGTTTGTGTTTCTAAATGTGTACATGCAAGAAAATCGGTTTTATACCTAAATGTATAATTGTGGAATTTTTCCAAATGCACTTCCGTTTTGGTTTTATGCCAACTTCAGTAAGATGAAGAAGGTTAATTAATTTTAATATGAGAAGCTAATAATTTGAAGCAACTTCGTATGAATTTCTAAATGTGTACATGCAAGAAATTCGGATTTATACTTAAATGTTAAAATGCGGAATTATTCCAAATGCACTGCCGTTATGGCTTTACTTCAACTTGAGTAAGATGAAGAAGATTAACTAACTTTAATATGTGAAGCTAATGATTTGAAGCAACTTGATATGGATTTCTAAATGTGTACATGAAAGAAGTCGGTTTTATACTTGAATGAAAAATTGTGGAATTTTTTCAAATGCACTGCCGTTTTGGTTTTATGCCAACTTCAGTAAGATGAAGAAGATTAATTAAATTTAATATGTAAAGCTAATGATTTGAGGCAACTTGGTTTGTGTTTCTAAATGTGTACATGCAAGCAAATCGGTTTTATACCTAAATGTATAATTGTGGAATTTTTCCAAATGCACTGCCGTTTTGGTTTTAAGCCGACTTCAGTAAGTTGAAGAAGATTAATTAACTTTAATATGAGAAGCTAATGATTTGAAGCAACTTGATTTGGATTTCTAAATGTGTACATGCAAGAAAATCGGTTTTATATCTAAATGTAAAATTGTGGAATTTTTCCAAATTCACTGCCGTTTTGGCTTTATGTCAACTTGAGTAAGATGAAAAAGATTAATTAATTTAAATATGTGAAGCTAATGATTTGAGGCAACTTGGTTTGTATTTCTAAATGTGTACATGCAAGAAAATCGGTTTTATACCTAAATGTATAATTGTGGAATTTTTCCAAATGCACTGCCGTTTTGGTTTTATGCCAACTTCAGTAAGATAAAGAAGGTTATTTAATTTTAATATGAGAAGCTAATAATTTGAAGCAACTTGGTTTGGATTTCTAAATTTATACATACAAGAAAATCGGTTTTATACCTAAATGTAAATATGTGGAGTTTTTCCAAATGCACTGCCGTTTTGGCTTTACTTCAACTTGAGTAAGATGAAGAAGATTAACTAACTTTAATATGTGAAGCTAATGATTTGAAGCAACTTGATATGGATTTCTAAATGTGTACATGAAAGAAGTCGGTTTTATACTTGAATGAAAAATTGTGCAATTTTTTCAAATGCACTGCCGTTTTGGTTTTATGCCAACTTCAGTAAGATGAAGAAGATTAATTAAATTTAATATGTGAAGATAATGATTTGAGGCAACTTGGTTTGGATTTCTAAATTTATACATACAAGAAAATCGGTTTTATATCTAAATGTAAAATTGTGGAATTTTTCCAAATTCACTGCCGTTTTGGCTTTATGTCAACTTGAATAAGATGGTGAGGGTTAATTAACCTTAATATGAGAAGCTAATAATTTGAAGCAACTTGATATGGATTTCTAAATGTGTACATGCAAGAAAATCGGTTTTATATCTAAATGTAAAATTGAGGAATTTTTCCAAATGTACTGCCGTTTTAGCTTTATGCCAACTTGAATAAAATGAAGAAAGTTAATTAACTTTAATATGTGAAGTTTATGATTTGAGGCGACTTCGTATGGATTTCTAAATGTGTACATGCAAGCAAATCGGTTTTATACCTAAATGTATAATTGTGGAATTTTTCCAAATGCACTGCCGTTTTGGTTTTAAGCCGACTTCAGTAAGTTGAAGAAGATTAATTAACTTTAATATGAGAAGCTAATGATTTGAGGCAACTTGGTTTGTATTTCTAAATGTGTACATGCAAGAAAATCGGTTTTATACCTAAATGTATAATTGTGGAATTTTTCCAAATGCACTGCCTTTTTGGTTTTATGCCAACTTCAGTAAGATGAAGAAGGTTATTTAATTTTAATATGAGAAGCTAATAATTTGAAGCAACTTGGTTTGGATTTCTAAATTTATACATACAAGAAAATCGGTTTTATACCTAAATGTAAATATGTGGAATTTTTCCAAATGCACTGCCGTTTTGGCTTTACTTCAACTTGAGTAAGATGAAGAAGATTAACTAACTTTAATATGTGAAGCTAATGATTTGAAGCAACTTGATATGGATTTCTAAATGTGTACATGAAAGAAGTCGGTTTTATACTTGAATGAAAAATTGTGGAATTTTTTCAAATGCACTGCCGTTTTGGTTTTATGCCAACTTCAGTAAGATGAAAAAGATTAATTAATTTAAATATGTGAAGCTAATGATTTGAGGCAACTTGGTTTGTGTTTCTAAATGTGTACATGCAAGAAAATCGGTTTTATACCTAAATGTATAATTGTGGAATTTTTCCAAATGCACTTCCGTTTTGGTTTTATGCCAACTTCAGTAAGATGAAGAAGGTTAATTAATTTTAATATGAGAAGCTAATAATTTGAAGCAACTTCGTATGAATTTCTAAATGTGTACATGCAAGAAATTCGGATTTATACTTAAATGTTAAAATGCGTAATTATTCCAAATGCACTGCCGTTATGGCTTTACTTCAACTTGAGTAAGATGAAGAAGATTAATTAACTTTAATATGTGAAGCTAATGATTTGAAGCAACTTGATATGGATTTCTAAATGTGTACATGAAAGAAGTCGGTTTTATACTTGAATGAAAAATTGTGGAATTTTTTAAATTTAATATGTGAAGCTAATGATTTGAGGCAACTTGGTTTGTGTTTCTAAATGTGTACATGCAAGCAAATCGGTTTTATACCTAAATGTATAATTGTGGAATTTTTCCAAATGCACTGCCGTTTTGGTTTTAAGCCGACATCAGTAAGTTGAAGAAGATTAATTAACTTTAATATGAGAAGCTAATGATTTGAAGCAACTTGATTTGGATTTCTAAATGTGTACATGCAAGAAAATCGGTTTTATATCTAAATGTAAAATTGTGGAATTTTTCCAAATTCACTGCCGTTTTGGCATTATGTCAACTTGAGTAAGATGAAAAAGATTAATTAATTTAAATATGTGAAGCTAATGATTTGAGGCAACTTGGTTTGTATTTCTAAATGTGTACATGCAAGAAAATCGGTTTTATACCTAAATGTATAATTGTGGAATTTTTCCAAATGCACTGCCTTTTTGGTTTTATGCCAACTTCAGTAAGATGAAGAAGGTTATTTAATTTTAATATGAGAAGCTAATAATTTGAAGCAACTTGGTTTGGATTTCTAAATTTATACATACAAGAAAATCGGTTTTATACCTAAATGTAAATATGTGGAATTTTTCCAAATGCACTGCCGTTTTGGCTTTACTTCAACTTGAGTAAGATGAAGAAGATTAACTAACTTTAATATGTGGAGCTAATGATTTGAAGCAACTTGATATGGATTTCTAAATGTGTACATGAAAGAAGTCGGTTTTATACTTGAATGAAAAATTGTGGAATTTTTTCAAATGCACTGCCGTTTTGGTTTTATGCCAACTTCAGTAAGATGAAGAAGATTAATTAAATTTAATATGTGAAGCTAATGATTTGAGGCAACTTGGTTTGGATTTCTAAATTTATACATACAAGAAAATCGGTTTTATATCTAAATGTAAAATTGTGGAATTTTTCCAAATTCACTGCCGTTTTGGCTTTATGTCAACTTGAATAAGATGGTGAGGGTTAATTAACCTTAATATGAGAAGCTAATAATTTGAAGCAACTTGATATGGATTTCTAAATGTGTACATGCAAGAAAATCGGTTTTATAA
>NW_024395166.1:0-4291 GCF_016617805.1 Bactrocera tryoni | reverse complement strand
TAGTAAGATAAAGAATGTTAATTAACTTAAATTTGTTAAATTAATGATTTAAGGCAATTCAATATCGACTGCAAAATGTGTATATACAAGAAAATCGACTTTATACCTGAATATAAGATTGTTGAATTTTTACAAATGCACTGCCGTTATGGCTTTATATCAACTTCGGTAAGATGATGAATGTTAATTAATTTAAATATGTTAAATTGATGATTTAAGGCAATTCCATATCGACTGCTAAGTGTGTATATACAAGAAAATCGACTATATATCTGAATATAAGATTGTCGAATTATTCCAAATGCAGTGCCGTTATGCCTTTATGTCTACTTCAGTAAGATGAAGAATGTTAATAAACTTAAATATGTTAAATTAATGATTTAAGGCAATTCAATATCGACTGCAAAATGTGTATATACAAGAACATCGACTATATACCTGAATATAAGAATGTTGAATTCTTCCAAATGCAATGCCGTTATGGCTTTATGTCAACTTCAGTAAGATGAGGAAGGTTAATTAATTTAAATATGTTAAATTGATGATTTAAGGCAATTCCATATCGACTGCTAAGTGTGTATATACAAGAAAATCGACTATATATCTGAATATAAGATTGTCGAATTATTCCAAATGCAGTGCCGTTATGCCTTTATGTCTACTTCAGCAAGATGAAGAATGTTAATAAACTTAAATATGTTAAATTAATGATTTAAGGCAATTCAATATCGACTGCAAAATGTGTATATACAAGAACATCGACTATATACCTGAATATAAGAATGTTGAATTCTTCCAAATGCAATGCCGTTATGGCTTTATGTAACTTCAGTAAGATGAGGAAGGTAAATTAACTTAAATATGTTAAATTAATGATGTAAAGCATCTCAATATCGACTGCTAAATATGTATATAAGAGAAAATCGACCTTATACCTGTATATAAGATTGTCGAATTTTTACAAATGCAGTGCCGTTATGGCTTTATGTCCACTTCAGTAAGATGAAAAAATTTAATTAACTTAAATATGTTAAATTAATGATTTAAGGCAATTCAATATCGACTGCTAAATGTGTATATACAAGAAAATCGACTTTATACCTGAATATAAGATTGTCGAATTTTTACAAATGCAGTGCCGTTATGGTTTTATGTCAACTTCAGTGAGATGAAGAATGTTAATTAACTTAAATATGTTAAATTAATGATGTAAAGCATCTCAATATCGACTGCTAAATATGTATATAAGAGAAAAACGACCTTATACCTGTATATAAGATTTTCGAATTGTTACAAATGCACTGCCGTTATGGCTTTATGTCAACTTCGGTAAGACGAAGAAAGTTAATTAACTTAAATACGTTAAATTAATGATTTAAGGCAATTCAATATCGACTGCTAAGTGTGTATATACAAGAAAATCGACTTTATACCTGAATATAAGATTGTCGAATTATTCCAAATACACTGCAGTTATGGCTTTATGTCAACTTCAGTAAAATGAGGAAGGTTAATTAACTTAAATATGTTAAATTAATTATTTATAGCAACTCAATATCGACTGCTAAATATGTATATAAGAGAAAATCGACCTTATACCTGGATATAAGATTGTCGAATTTTTACAAATGCACTGCCGTTACGGCTTTATGTCAACTTCGGTAAGATGAAGAAAGTTATTTAACTTAAATATGTTAAATTAGTGATTTAAGAAAATTCAATATCGACTGCTAAATGTGTATATACAAGAAAATCGACTTTATACCTGAATATAAAATTGTCGAATTATTCCAAATGCAGTGTCGCTATGGCTTTATGTCAACTTCGGTAAGATAAAAAAAGTTAATTAACTCAAATATGTTAAATTAATGATTTAAGGCAATTCAATATCGACTGCTAAATGTGTATAAACAAGAACATCGACTTTATACCTGAATATAAGAATGTCGAATTCTTCCAAATGCACTGCCGTTATGGCTTTATGTCAACTTCAGGAAGGTGAAAAAGGTAAATTAACTTATTTATGTTAAATTAATGATTTAAGGCAATTCAATATCGACTGCTAAATGTGTATATACAAGAAGATCGACTTTATACCTGAATATAAGATTGTCGGATTCTGCCAAATGAACTGCCGTTATGGCTTTATGTCAACTTCGGTAAGATGAAGAAGCATAATTAATTTAAATATATTAAATTAGTGATTTAAGGCAATTCAATATCGACTGCTAAATGTGTATATACAAGAAAATCGATTTTATACCTGAAAATAAGAATGCCGATTTATTCCAAATGCACTGCCGTTATGGCTTTGTGTCAACTTCAGTAAGATGAGGAAGGTTAATTAACTTAAATATATTAAATTAATGATTTGAAGTAACTCAGTATCGATTGCTAAATGTGTATATACAAGAACATCGACTTTATACCTGAATATAAGAATGTCGAATCCTTCCAAATGCACTGCCGTTATGGCTTTATGTCAACTTCGTTAAGATAAAGAAAGTTAATTAAATTAAATATGTTAAATTAATGGTTTAAGGCAACCCAATATCGACTGCTAAGTGTGTATATACAAAAAAATCGACCTTATACCTGAATATACGATTGTCGAATTATTCCAAATGCACTGCCGATATGGCTTTATGTCAACTTCAGTAAGATGAGGAACGGTAATTAACTTAAATATGTTAAATTAATGATTTAAAGCATCTCAATATCGACAGCTAAATGTGTATATACAAAAAATCGACTTTACACCTGAATATAGGAATGTCTAATTCTTACAAATGAACTGCCGTTATGACTTTATGTAAACTTCAGAAAGATGAGGAAGGTTAATTAACTTAAATATGTTAAATTAATGATTTAAAGCAACTCAATATCGACTGCTAAATATGTATATAAGAGAAAATCGACCTTATACCTGTATATAAGATTGTCGAATTTTTACAAATGCACTGCCGTTACGGCGTTATGTCAACTTCGGTAAGATCAAGAAAGTTAATTAACTTAAATATGTTAAATTAATGATTTAAAGCAATTCAATATCGACTGCTAAGTGTGTATATACAAGAAAATCGACTTTATACCTGAATATAAGATTGTCGAGTTATTCCAAATACACTGCAGTTATGGCTTTATGTCAACTTCAGTAAAATGAGGAAGGTTAATTAACTTAAATATGTTAAATTAATGATTTAAGGCAACTCAATATCGACTGCTAAATATGTATATAAGAGAAAATCGATTTTATACCTGAAAATGAGAATGTCGAATTATTCCAAATGCACTGCCGATATGGCTTTATGTCAACTTCAGTAAAATGAAGAAAGTTAATTAACTTAAATATTTGATGCAAATGATTTTCAGCAACTCAATATCGACTGCAAGATGGGTATATACAAGAAAATCGACTTTATACCTAAATATGAGATTGTCGAATTCTTCAAAATGCACTGCCGTTATGGCTTTATGTCAACTTCAGTAAAATGAAGAAAGTTAATTAACTTAAATATTTGATGCTAATGATTTTCAGCAACTCAATATCGACTGCAAGATGTGTATATACAAGAAAATCGACTTTGTACCGGAATATAAGATTGTCGAATTCTTCCAAATGCACTGCCGTTATGGCTTTATGCCAACTTCAGTAAGATGAAGAAGGTTAATTAACTTAAATGCTTGATGTTAATGATTTGAAGCAACTCAATATCGACTGCTAAATGTGTAAATACAAGAAAATCGACTTTATACCAGAATAAAAGATTGTCGAATTCTTCCAAATGCACTGCCGTTATGGCTTTATGTCAACTTCAGTAAAATGAAGAAAGTTAATTAAATTAAATACTTGATGTTAATGATTTTGAGCAACTCAATATCGACTACTTAATGTGTATATGCAAGAAAATCGACTTTATACCTGAATATAAGATTGTCGAATTCTTATAAATGCACTGCCGTTATGGTTTTATGTCAACTTCAGTAAGATGAAGAAGGTTAACTAACTTACATATGTTAAATTAGTGTATTAGGGCAACTCAATATTGACAACTAAATGTGCATATACAAGAAAATCCTGAATCCTTATACCTGAATATAAGATTGTCGAATTCTTATAAATGCACTGCCGTTATGGCTTTATGTCAACTTCAGTAAGATGAAGAAGGTTAATTAACTTAAAGTTATTAAAGTAATGATTTAAAGCAACTCAATATCGACTGCTAAATGTATATATACAAGAAAATCGACTTTATACCTGAATATAAGATTGTCGAATTTTTCAAATGCA
>NW_024395165.1:0-13742 GCF_016617805.1 Bactrocera tryoni | reverse complement strand
TATTGCAACATTGAGATCAACATTCTCATTGAAATCAATATTCTCATTTCTCTCTCCTATTCTTATTTTGGCGCAATTTCACACCAATTTATTGCTTTTTAACCATTTCCAATTATTACAACAGTTTTAGCCGTTAAAAATTAACCAATCCAAAGCATACTCTCTTTCATTGGATTTTGGCATATGCATAAAGTCAACATTCTCATTGAAATCAGTATTCTCATTTCTCCTATTCTTATTTTGGCGCAATTTCACCCAATCCAGGGCATTGAATTTTTGCATACATATTGACATTGACATTTTTCATGTTCTTTATTAATGTGGTGTAGTTTGTCGTGTTCCTTCATAAAGTGGTGGAAAATTTGGGTAGAGGAGTATATATCGCTTTTATTGTACGTATACCACCATAAATTCTCTACTTCCAAAGTTGGCTTTGGTGCTGTGTGCTTAGCTGATCAACATTTTGCAAATCCAAATATTTTGTTCGGGTTCAAAGCCTACATGAACTTCTAAAATATGTATATATTTTTTGACTTTTTTGTTTTTTTATTTCATTTTATTTTATTTCCATTTTAATTACTATTTATTTGATTATTTGCTCTATAATTATTTTTTTGTAATACACATTATTCAAATTTTCCCTTATGCGCATATCAAAGAACATCTGCGTGGGCAATTTCTATAGAGTAGTACCCTTATAGTGTGGTGTAGTTTCTCAGATACATTCTCTGTTCTCATGTTCCTTTATATCGTGGTGCACGCAATTGGCAAGTTCCCTTATAGAGTGGTAAACATTGGCTTGCTTCCCCTTTTGAATGGTGTGTTCCTTCATACTGTTCGAAATTTTTTCGATTACTCTTCGAAATTTTTTCGTTGTTCCCTAATGTCAAATAACATTTTAGCACAGCTAACATTTGCTCCTTCTTATTATTATACATTCTTTGTCTTAACCCTGACGCCTACAACTCTACAACACATAGTTCGCCGCCGAGCGACTTTTAAAAATTTTTAACTCGTGATATCTTTTGAATGGAATGTAAGAATCTAGTAATTCAAAAAGTTATATAAGGGTTTTGAAGCGATCTTAAATAATAAATCATTTATTTCGATAAGGATCAATACTAAGGTATAAATAAAGAGCCTTTTCAAGTAGTGGTATTTTAATTAATTTTTTTATATAAAATCGCTTATTGTGACAAAACTATAATAGTTAGAGATGTCGCGACGTTCTTTGTAGATAATGATAAGTTCTACAAAACTGTAGTATATCACTTTGTTATTACTTCAATCGTTTTCGCAGCATTCGCGTTTAAAGAAAGTTTTTTGGTATTTTTTTTACATTATCGGAGTTTTGGTAAGGAACCCTATTTTTTTTTTTAACTAAATATAGCCTATGTCACTCAGGGATATCATAGCTTTCCAACGGTAAAATAATTTTTCAAATCGGTTCAGTAGTTTAGGAGCCTATTCGAAACAAACAAACAAAAAAACAAACATTTCCTCTTTATAATATTAGTATAGATATAAGATTGTCGAATTCTTCCAAATGCACCCCCGTTATGGCTTTATGTCAACTTCATCAAGATCAAGAAGGTTAATTAACCTAAATGTGTGCAGCTTATGATTTAAGGCAACTCAATGTCGACTGCTAAGCGTGTATATACAAGAAAATCGACTTTATACTTAAATATAAGATTGTCGGATTCTTCCAAATGCACTGCTAAAGTTAATTAACTTAAATGTGTGCAGCCTATGATTTAAGGCAACTCAATATCGACTGCTAAATGTGTATATACATGAAAATCGACTTTATACCTGAATATAAGATTTTCGAATTCTTCCAAATACACTGCTGTTATGGCTTTATGTCAACTTCGGTAAGATGAACAAGGTTAATTAACTTAAATATTTGATGTTATTGATTTAAAGCAACTCAATATCGCCTGCTTAATATGTATATACGCGAAAATCATCTTTATACCTGAATATAAGATAGTCTACTTCAGCAAGATGAAGAAGGTTAACTAGCTTAAATATTTGATGTTAATGATTTGAAGCAACTCAATATCGACCGCTAAATGTGTATATACAAGAAAATCGACTTTGTACCTAAATATAAGATTGTCGAACTCTTCCAAATGCACTGCCGTTATGGCTTTATGTCAACTTCAGCAAGATGAAGAAGGTTAACTAACTTAAATATTTGACGTTATTGATTTGAAGCAACTCAATATCGACTGCTAAATTTGTATATACAAGAAAATCGTCTTTATACCTGAATATAAAATTGTTGAATTCTTGCAAATACCCTGCCGTTATGGCTTTATGTTTACTTCAGCAAGATGAAGAAGGTTAACTAACTTAAATATTTGATGTTAATGATATGAAGTAACTCAATATCGACTGCTAAATGTGTATATACAAGAAAATCGCCTTCATACCTGAATATAAGATTGTCGAGTTCTTCCAAATGCACCGTCGTTATGGCTTTATGTTTACTTCGGTAAGATGAAGAAGGTTAATTAACTTAAATATTTGATGTTAGTGATTTGAAGCACCTCAATACCGACCGCTAAATGTGTATGTACAAGAAAACCGACTTTATACCTGAATATAAGATTGTCGAATTCTTCCAAATGCACTGCCGTTATGGCTTTATGTCAACTTCGATAAGATAAAGAAGGCTAATTTACTTAAATATTTGATGTTAATGATTTGAACCAACTCAACACTGACTGCTAAATGTGTATATAAAGAAAATCGACTTTATACCTGAATATAAGATTGTCGAATTCTTCCAAATGCACTGCCGTTATGGCTTTATGTCAACTTCGATAAGATGAAGAAGACTAATTAACTTAAATATTTGATGTTAATGATTTGGAGCAACTCAATTCTGACTGCGGAATGTGTATATACAAGAAAATCGACTTTATACCTGAATATAAGATTGTCGAATTCTTCCAAATGCACTGCCGTTATGGCTTTATGTCAGCTTCAGAAAGATGAAGAAGGTTAATTAACTTAAATGTTTGATGTTAATGATTTGAAGACACTCAATACCGACCGCTTAATGTGTATGTACAAGAAAACCGACTTTATACCTGAATATAAGATTGTCGAATTCTTCCAAATACACCGCCGTTATGGCTTTATGATAACTTCAGCAAGATGAAGAAGGTTAATTAACTTATATATTTGATGTTTCTGATTTGAAGCAACTCAATATCGACTGTTAAGTGTGTGTATACAAGAAAATCGACTTTATACCTCAACGTAAGATTGTAGAATTCTTCGAAATGCATTGCCGTTATGGCTTTATGTCAACTTCGGTAAGATGAAGAAGGTTAACTAACTTAAATATTTGATGTTAATGATTTGAAGTAACTCAATATCGACTGCTAAATGTGTATATACAAGAAAATCGACTTTATACCTGAATATAAGAATGTCGAATTCTTCCAAATGCACCGTCGTTATGGCTTTATGTAAACTTCGGTAAGATGAAGAAGGTTAACTAACTTAAATATTTGATGTTAATGATTTGAAGTAACTCAATATCGACTGCTAAATGTGTATATACACGAAAATCGACTTTATACCTGAATATAAGATTGTCGAATTCTTCCAAATGCACCGTCGTTATGGCTTTACGTCAACTTCTGTAAGTTGAAGAAGGCTATTTAACTTAAATATGTTAAACTTATAATTTAAACAACTCAATTTCGACTGCTAAATGTGTATATACAAGAAAATCGACTTTATACCTAAATATAAGATTGTCGAATTCTTCCAAATGCACTGCCGTTATGGCTTTATGTCAACTTCGGTAAGATAAATAGGGTTAATTAACTTAAATATTTGATGCTAGTGATTTGAAGCAACTCCATACCGACCGCTAAATGTGTATGTACAAGAAAACCGACTTTATACCTGAATATAAGATTGTCGAATTCTTCCAAATGCACTGCCGTTATGGCTTTATGTCAACTTCGGTAAGTTGAAGATGGCTAATTAACTTAAATATGTTAAGCTAATGATTGAAAGCAACTCAATTTCGACTGCTAAATGTGTATATACAAGAAAATCGTCTTTATACCTGAATTTAAGATTGTCGAGTTCTTGCAAATACCCTGCCGTTATGGCTTTATGTTTACTTCAGCAAGACGAAGAAGGCTAATTAACTTAATTATTTGATGCCAATAATTTGAAGTAACTCAATATCGACTGCCTAATGTGTATAAACAAGAAAATCGACTTTATACCTGAATATAAGATTGTCGAATTCTTCCAAATGCACCGTCGTTATGGCTTTATGTCAACTTAGGTAAGATGAAGAAGGTTAATTAACTTAAATATTTGATGTTAATGATTTGAAGACACTCAATACCGACCGCTTAATGTGTATGTACAAGAAAACCGACTTTATACCTGAATATAAGATTGTCGAATTCTTTTAAATGCACTGCCATTATGGCTTGATGTTAATTTCGGTAGGTTGGAGAAGGCTAATTAACTTAAATATGTTAAATTAATGATTTAAAGCAACTCAATTTTGACTGCTAAATGTGTATATACAAGAGAATCGACTTTATACCTGAACATAAGATTGTCTAATTCTTCCAAATGCACTGCCGTTATGGCTTTATGTTTACTTCAGCAAGATGAAGAAGGTAAACTAAGTTAAATATTTGATGTTAATGATTTGAAGTAACTCAATATCGACTGCTTAATGTGTATATACAAGAATATCGACTTTATACCCGAATATAAGATTGTCGAATTCTTCCAAATGCACCGCCGTTATGGCTTTACGTCAACTTCATCAAGATGAAGAAGTTTAATTGACTTAAATATGATAAACTAATGCTTTAAGGCAACTCAATATCAACTGCTAAGTGTGTATATACAAGAAAATCGACTTTATACCTGAATGTAAGATTGCCGAATTCTTCAAATGCACTGCCGTTATGGCTTTATGTCAACTTCGGTAAGATGAATAAGGCTAATTAACTTAAATATTTGATGTTAATGGTTTGAAGCATTTCAATATCGACTGCTAAGTGTGTATATACAACAAAACCGACCTTACACCTGAACATAAGACTGATGCAGATGCACTGCCGTTATGGCTTTATGTCAACTTCGGTAAGATGAAGAAGGTTAATAAACTTAAATGTGTGAAGCTAATTATTTAAGGCAACTCAATATCGACTGCTAAATGTGTATATACAAGAGAATCGACTTTATACCTGAACATAAGATTGTCTAATTCTTCCAAATGCACTGCCGTTATGGCTTTATGTCAACTTCGGTAAGATGAAGGAAGCTAAATAACTTAAATATGTCAAACTAATGATTTAAAGCAACTCAATATCGACAGCTAAATGTGTATATACAAGAAAATCGACTTTATACCTGAATATACGATTGTCGAATTCTTCCAAATGCACTGCCGTTATGGCTTTATGTCAACTTCGGTAAGATGAAGAAGGTTAATTAACTTAAATCTTTGATGTTAATGATTTGAAGACACTCAATACCGACCGCTAAATGTGTATGTACAAGAAAAACGACTTTATACCTGAATATAAGATTGTCGAATTCTTCCAAATGCACTGCCGTTATGGCTTTATGTCAACTTCGGTAAGATGAATAAGGCTAATTAACTTAAATATTTGATGGTAATGATTTAAAGCAACTCAATATCGACTGCTAAATGTGTATATACAAGAGAATCGATTTTATACCTGAACATAAGATTGTCTAATTCTTCCAAATGCACTGCCGTTATGGCTTTATGTCAACTTCGGTAAGATGAAGGAAGCTAAATAACTTAAATATGTCAAACTAATGATTTAAAGCAACTCAATATCGACAGCTAAATGTTTATATACAAGAAAATCGACTTTATACCTGAATATACGATTGTCGAATTCTTCCAAATGCACTGCCGTTATGGCTTTATGTCAACTTCGGTAAGATGAAGGAAGCTAAATAACTTAAATATGTCAAACTAATGATTTAAAGCAATTCAATATCGACCGCTAAATGTGTATGTACAAGAAAATCGACTTTATACCTGAATATAAGATTGTCGAAGTCTTCCAAATGCACTGCCGTTATGGCTTTATGTCAACTTCGGTAAGATGAAAAAGGTTAATAAACTTAAATGTGTGAAGCTACCGCTAAATGTGTATGTACAAGAAAACCGACTTTATACCTGAATATAAGATTGTCGAATTCTTCCAAATGCACCGTCGTTATGGCTTTATGTTTACTTCAGCAAGACGAAGAAGGCTAATAAACTTAATTATTTGATGCTAATGATTTGAAGTAACTCAATATCTACTGCTAAATGAGTATATACAAGAAAATCGACTTTATACCTGAATATAAGATTGTCGAATTCTTCCAAATGCACCGTCGTTATGGCTTTATGACAACTTAGGTAAGATGAAGAGGGTTAATTAACTTAAATATTTAATGTTAATGATTTGAAGACACTCAATACCGAGCGCTAAATGTGTATGGACAAGAAAACCGACTTTATACCTGAATATAAGATTGTCGAATTCTTCCCAATACACTGCCGTTATGGCTTTATGATAACTTCAGCAAGATGAAGAAGGTTAATAAACCTATATATTTGACGCTTCTGATTTGAAGCAACTCAATATCTACTGCTAAATGAGTATATACAAGAAAATCGACTTTATACCTGAATATAAGATTGTCGAATTCTTCCAAATGCACCGTCGTTATGGCTTTATGACAACTTAGGTAAGATGAAGAGGGTTAATTAACTTAAATATTTAATGTTAATGATTTGAAGACACTCAATACCGAGCGCTAAATGTGTATGGACAAGAAAACCGACTTTATACCTGAATATAAGATTGTCGAATTCTTCCCAATACACTGCCGTTATGGCTTTATGATAACTTCAGCAAGATGAAGAAGGTTAATAAACCTATATATTTGACGCTTCTGATTTGAAGCAACTCAATATCGACTGCCAAGTGTGTATATACAAGAAAATCGGCTTTATACATGAATATAAGATTGTCTAATTCTTCCAAAAGCACTGCTTTACGTCAACTTCTGTAATTTGAAGAAGGCTAATTAACTTAGATATGTAAAACTAATGATTTAAAGCAACTCAATTTCGACTGCTAAATGTGTATATACAAGAAAATCGTCTTTATAATTGAATATAAGTTTGTCGAATTCTTGTAAATACCCTGCCGTTATGGCTTTATGTTTACTCTAGCAGGATGAAGAAGGTTAACTAACTTAAATATTTGATGTTAATGATATGAAGTAACTCAATATCGACTGCTAAATGTGTATATACAAGAAAATCGCCTTTATACCTGAATATAAGATTGTCGAGTTCTTCCAAATGCACCGTCGTTATGGCTTTATGTTTACTTCGGTAAGATGAAGAAGGTTAATTAACTTAAATATTTGATGTTAGTGATTTGAAGCACCTCAATACCGACCGCTAAATGTGTATGTACAAGAAATCCGACTTTATACCTGAATATAAGATTGTCGAATTCTTCCAAATGCACTGCCGTTATGGCTTAATGTCAAATTCGGTAAGTTGAAGAAGACTAATTTACTTAAATATGTTAAACTAATGATTGAAAGCAACTCAATATCGACTGCTAAATGTGTATATACAAGAAAATCGTCTTTTTACCTGAATTTAAGATTGTCGAGTTCTTGCAAATACACTGCCGTGGCTTTATGTCAACTTAGGTAAGATGAAGAGGGTTAATTAACTTAAATATTTGATGTTAATGATTTGAAGACACTCAACACCGACCGCTAAATGTGTGTGGACAAGAAAATCGACTTTATACCTGAATATAAGATTGTCGAATTCTTCCAAATGCACTGCCGTTATGGCTTTATGTCAACTTCGGTAAGTTGAAGAAGGCTAATTAACTTAAATATGTTAAACTAATGATAAAAAGCAACTCAATTTCGACTGCTAAATGTGTGTATAAAGAAAATCGTCTTTATACCTGAATTTAAGATTGTCGAGTTCTTGCAAATACCCTGCCGTTATGGCTTTATGTTTACTTCAGCAAGACGAAGAAGGCTAATTAACTTAAATATTTGATGCTAATGATTTGAAGTAACTCAATATCGACTGCTAAATGTGTATATACAAGAAAATCGGCTTTATACCTGAATATACGATTGTCGAATTCTTCCAAATGCACTGCCGTTATGGCTTTATGTCAACTTCGGTAAGATGAAGGAAGCTAAATAACTTAAATATGTCAAACTAATGATTTAAAGCAATTCAATATCGACCGCTAAATGTGTATGTACAAGAAAATCGACTTTATACCTGAATATAAGATTGTCGAAGTCTTCCAAATGCACTGCCGTTATGGCTTTATGTCAACTTCGGTAAGATGAAAAAGGTTAATAAACTTAAATGTGTGAAGCTACCGCTAAATGTGTATGTACAAGAAAACCGACTTTATACCTGAATATAAGATTGTCGAATTCTTCCAAATGCACTGCCGTTATGGCTTTATGTCAACTCCGGTAAGATGAATAAGGCTAATTAACTTAAATATTTGATGTTAATGATTTGAAGTAACTCAATATCGACTGCCAAGTGTGTATATACAAGAAAATCGGCTTTATACATGAATATAAGATTGTCTAATTCTTCCAAAAGCACTGCTTTACGTCAACTTCTGTAATTTGAAGAAGGCTAATTAACTTAGATATGTAAAACTAATGATTTAAAGCAACTCAATTTCGACTGCTAAATGTGTATATACAAGAAAATCGTCTTTATACCTGAATATAAATTTGTCGAATTCTTGCAAATACCCTGCCGTTATGGCTTTATGTCAACTTCAGCAAGATGAAGAAGGTTAATTAACTTAAAGATTTGATCTAATTGTTTGAAGCAACTCAATATCGACTGCTAAATGTATATATACCAGAAAATCGACTTTATACCTGAATATAAGATTGTCGAATTCCTCCAAATACACTGCCGTTGTGGCTTTATGTCAACTTCGGTAAGTTGAAGAAGGCTAATTAACTTAAATATTTGATGTTAGTGATTTGAAGCAACTCAATACCGACCACTAAATGTGTACATACAAGAAAATTGACTTTATACCTGAATATAAGATTGTCGAATTTATCCAAATGCACTGCCGTTATGGCTTTACGTCAACTTCATCAAGATGAAGAAGTTTAATTGACTTAAATATGATAAACTAATGATTTAAAGCAACTCAATAGCGACTGCTAAATGTGTATGGACAAGAAAATCGTCTTTATACCTGAATATGAGATTGTCGAATTCTTGCAAATACCCTTCCGTCATGGCTTTATGTTTACTTCAGCAAGACGAAGAAGGCTAATTAACTTAATTATTTGATGCTAATGATTTGAAGTAACTCAATATCGACTGCTAAATGTGTATATACAAGAAAATCGACTTTAAAACTGAACATAAGATTGTCGAATTTTTCCAAATGCACCGCTGTTATGGCTTTACGTCAACTTCATCAAGATGAAGAAGTTTAATTGACTTAAATATGATAAACTAATGATTTAAAGCAACTCAATACCGACCGCTAAATGTGTATGGACAAGAAAATCGTCTTTATACCTGAATATGAGATTGTCGAATTCTTCCCAATACACTGCCGTTATGGCATTATGTTAACTTCAGCAAGATGAAGAAGGTTAATTAACTTATATATTTGATGTTTCTGATTTGAAGCAACTCAATATCGACTGCTAAGTGTGTGTATACAAGAAAATCGGCTTTATACCTCAACGTAAGATTGTTGAAATCTTCCAAATGCACTGCCGTTATGGCTTTATGTCAACTTCGGTAAGATGAATAAGGCTAATTAACTTAAATATTTGATATTAATGATTTGAAGTAACTCAATACCGACCACTAAATGTGTATGTACAAGAAAATCGACTTTATACCTGAATATAAGATTGTCGAATTCCTCCAAATACACTGCCGTTATGGCTTTATGTCAACTTCGGTAAGTTGAAGAATGCTAATTAACTTAAATATTTGATGTGAGTGATTTGAAGCAACTCAATACCGACCACTAAATGTGTACATACAAGAAAATCGACTTTATACCTGAACATAAGATTGTCGAATTTATCCAAATGTACTGCCGTTATGGCTTTATGTCAACTTCGGTAAGATGAAGGAAGCTAATTACCTAAAATATTTGATGTTAATGATTTGAAGCAACTCAATATCGACAAAATATACAAAAAAATCGACTTTAAAACTGAACATAAGATTGTCGAATTTTTCCAAATGCACCGCTGTTATGGCTTTACGTCAACTTCATCAAGATGAAGAAGTTTAATTGACTTAAATATGATAAAGTAATGATTTAAAGCAACTCAATATCGACTGCTAAATGTGTATATACAAGAAAATCGACTTTATACCTGAATGTAAGATTGCCGAATTCTTCCAAATGCACTGCCGTTATAGCTTTATGTCAACTTCGGTAAGTTGAAGAAGGCTAATTAACTTAAATATGTTAAACTAATGATTGAAAGCAACTCAATTTCGACTGCTAAATGAGTATATACAAGAAAATCGTCTTTATACCTGAATTTTAGATTGTCGAGTTCTTGCAAATACCCTTCCGTCATGGCTTTATGTTTACTTCAGCAAGACGAAGAAGGCTAATTAACTTAATTATTTGATGCTAATGATTTGAAGTAACTCAATATCGACTGCTAAATGTGTATATACAAGAAAATCGACTTTATACCTGAATCAAAGATTGTCGAATTCTTCCAAATGCACCGTCGTTATGGCTTTATGTCAACTTAGGTAAGATGAAGAAGATAAATTAACTTAAATATTTGATGTTAATGATTTGAAGACACTCAATACCGACCGCTAAATGTGTATGGACAAGAAAACCGACTATATACCTGAATATAAGATTGTCGAGTTCCTCCCAATATACTGCCGTTATGGCTTTATGATAACTTCAGCAATACCGAAATGTGTATGTACAAGAAAGCCGACTTTATACCTGAATATTAGATTGTCGAATTCTTCCAAATGCACTGCCGTTATGGCTTTATAATAACTTCAGCAAGAAAATCGACTTTATACCTGAATATAAGATTGTCGAATTCTTCCAAATGCACTGCCGTTATGGCTTGATGTTAACTTTGGTAAGATGGAGAAGGCTAATTAACTTAAATATGTTAAACTAGTGATTTAAAGCAACTCAATTTCGACTGCTAAATGTGTATATACAAGAAAATCGTCTTTATACCTGAATGTAAGATTGCCGAATTCTTGCAAATACTCTGCCGTTATGGCTTTATGTTTACTTCAGCAAGATGAAGAAGGTAAACTAACTTAAATATTTGATGTTAATGATTTGAAGTAACTCAATATCGACTGCTTAATGTGTATATACAAGAATATCGACTTTATACCTGAATATAAGATTGTCGAATTCTTCCAAATGCACCGCCGTTATGGCTTTACGTCAACTTCATCAAGATGAAGAAGTTTAATTGACTTAAATATGATAAACTAATGATTTAAAGCAACTCAATATCGACTGCTAGATGTGTATATACAAGAAAATCGACTTTATACCTGAATGTAAGATTGCCGAATTCTTCAAATGCACTGCCGTTATGGCTATATGTCAACTTCGGTAAGATGAATAAGGCTAATTAACTTAAATATTTGATGTTAATGATTTGAAGCATTTCAATATCGACTGCTAAGCGCGTATATACAACAAAACCGACTTTACACCTTAACATAAGATTGATGCAGATGCACTGCCGTTATAGCTTTATGTCAACTTCGGTAAGATGAAGAAGGTTAATAAACTTAAATGTGTGAAGCTAATGACTTAAGGCAACTCAATATCGACTGCTAAATGTGTATATACAAGAGAATCGACTTTATACCTGAACATAAGATTGTCTAATTCTTCCAAATGCACTGCCGTTATGGCTTTATGTCAACTTCAGTAATATGAAGGAAGCTAAATAACTTAGATATGTCAAACTAATGATTTAAAGCAACTCAATATCGACAGCTAAATGTGTATATTCAAGAAAATCGACTTTATACCCGAATATAAGATTGTCGAATTCTTTCAAATGCACCGTCGTTATGACTTTATATCAACTTCGGTAAGATGAAGAAGGTTAATGATTTGAAGACACTCAATACCGACCGCTAAATGTGTATGCACAAGAAAACCGACTTTATACCTGAATATAAGATTGTCGAATTCTTCCAAATGCACTGCCGTTATGGCTTTATGTCAACTTCATCAAGATAAAGAAGAATAATTGACTTAAATGTGATAAACTAATGATTTAAAGCAACTCAATATCGACTGCTAAATGTGTATATACAAGAAAATCGACTTTATGCCTAAATATAAGGTTTTCGAATTCTTCCAAATGCACTGCCGTTATGGCTTTATGTCAGCTTCAGAAAGATGAAGAAGGCTAATTAACTTAAAGATTTCATGTTGATGATTTGAAGCAACTCAATTCCAACTGCTGAATGTGAATATACAAGAAAATCGACTTTATGCCTGAATATAAGAATGTCGAATTCTTCCAAATGCACTGCCGCTATGGCTTTATGTCAACTTCGGTAAGATGAATAGGGTTAACTAACTTAAATATTTGATGTTAATGATTTGAAGTAACTCAATATCGACTGCTAAATGAGTATATACAAGAAAATCGCCTTTATACCTGAATATAAAATTGTCGAATTCTTCCAAATGCACCGTCGTTATGGCTTTATGTCAACTTCGGTAAGATGAATAGGGTTAATTAACTTAAATATTTGATGATAATGATTTGAAGGAACTCAATACCGGCTGCCTTATGTGTATATACAAGAAATTCGACTTTATATCTGAATATAAGATTGTCTAATTCTTCCAAATGCACTGCCGTTATGGCTTGATGTTAACTTCGGTAAGTTGAAGAAGGCTAATTAACTTAGATATGTTAAACTAATGATTTAAAGCAACTCAATTTCGACTGCTAAATGTGTATATACAAGAAAATCGTCTTTATACCTGAATATAAGTTTGTCGAATTCTTGCAAATGCCCTGCCGTTATGGCTTTATGTTTACTTCAGCAAGATGAAGAAGGTTAACTAACTTAAATATTTGATGTTAATGATTTGAAGTAACTCAATATCGACTGCTAAATGTATATATACAAGAAAATCGACTTTATACCTGAATATATAGGATTGTCGAATTCTTCCAAATGCACCGCCATTATGGCTTTACGTCAACTTCATCAAGATAAAGAAGAATAATTGACTTAAATGTGATAAACTAATGATTTAAAGCAACTCAATATCGACTGCTAAATGTGTATATACAAGAAAATCGACTTTATACCTAAATATAAGGTTTTCGAATTCTTCCAAATGCACTGCCGTTATGGCTTTATGTCAGCTTCAGAATGATGAAGAAGGCTAATTAACTTAAAGATTTGATGTTGATGATTTGAAGCGACTCAATTCCAACTGCTGAATGTGAATATACAAGAAAATCGACTTTATGCCTGAATATAAGAATGTCGAATTCTTCCAAATGCACTGCCGCTATGGCTTTATGTCAACTTCGGTAAGATGAATAGGGTTAACTAACTTAAATATTTGATGTTAATGATTTGAAGT
>NW_024395164.1:0-12435 GCF_016617805.1 Bactrocera tryoni | reverse complement strand
ATCGGTTTTATACTAAATGTAAAATTGTGGAATTTTTCCAAATGCACTGCCGTTTTGGCTTTATGCTTACTTCAGTAAGATGAAGAAAGTTAACTAACTTTAATATGTGAATTTATTAATTCGAAACAACTTGATATGGATTTCTAAATGTGTACATGCAAGAAATCCGGTTTTTTACCTAAATGAAAAACTGTGGAGTTTTTCCAAATGCACTGCCGTTTTTGCTTTATGCCAACTTCTGAAAGATGACGAAGGTTAATTAACTTTGATATGTTAAGCTAATGATTTGAAGCAACTTGATAAGGATTTCTAAATGTGTACATGCAAAAAATCGGTTTTATACTAAATGTAAAATTGTGGAATTTTTTCAAATGCTATTGCCGTTATGTTCTAATGTCAACTTGAGTAAGATGGTGAAGGTTAATTAACTGTAATAAGTGAAGCTTATGATTTGAAGAAACTTGATATGGATTGCTTAATGTTTAAATGCAGGAAAATCGGTTTTATACCTAAATGAAAAATTGTGGAATTTTTCCAAATGCACTGCCATTTTTTGCTTTATGCGAACTTCTATAAGTTGACGAAGATTAATCAATTTTAATAAGGTAAGCTAATGATTTGAAGCAACTTGATATGGATTTCTAAATGTGTGCATTCAAGAAAGTCGGTTTTATACCTAAATGTAAAATTATGGAATTTTTTTCAAATGCACTGCCGTTTTGGCTTTATGCAAACTTGAGTAAGATGGTGAGGGTTAATCAGCTAAGATATGTAAAGCTAATGATTTGAAGCAACTTGACATGGATTTCTAAATGTGTACATGCAAAATATCGGTTTTTTACCTAAATGTAAAATTGTAGAATTTTTCCAAATGCACTGCCGTTATGGCTTTATGCCAACTCTAGTAAGATGGAGAAAGTTAATTAACTTTAATATGCGAATTTAATAATTTGAAACAACTTGATATGGATTTCTAAATGTGTACCTGCAAGAAAGTCGGTGTTTTACGTAAATGAAAAATTGTGGAGTTTTTCCAAATGCACTCGGCGTTTTAGCTTTATGCCAACTTCTGTAAGATGAAGAAAGTTAATTAACTTTAATATATGAATTTAATAATTTGAAACATATTGATATGGATTTCTAAATGTGCACAAGCCAAAATATCAATTTTATACCTAAATGTAAAATTCTGGAATTTTTTCCAAATGCACTGCCGTTTTGGCTTTATGCCAATTTGAGGAAGATGGTGAGGGTTAATTAACTTCAATATGTTAAGCTAATGATCTGAAGCAACTTGATATGGATTTCTAAATGTGTACATGCCAGAATATCGGTTTTATACCTAAATGTAAAATTGTGGAATTTTTCCAAATGCACTACCGTTATGGCTTTATGCCAAGATGAAGAAAATTAACTAACTTTAATATGTCAACTTGAGTAAGATGGTGAAGGTTTATTAATTTTAATATGTGAATTTATTAATTTAAAGCAATTTTATATGGATTTCTAAAAGTGTACATGCAAGAAAGTCCGTTTTATACCTAAAGGTAAAATTGTGGAATTTTTCCAAATGCACTGCCGTTTTGGCTTTATGCCAACTTCTGTAATATGACGAAGGTTAATTAACTTGAATATGTGACGTTAATGATTTTAATCAACTCGATATGTATTGCTAAATGTTTAAATGCAGGAAAATCGGTTTTATACTTAAATGTAAAATTGTGGAATTTCGCCAAATGCACTGCCGTTATGGCTTTATGCCAACTTTAGTAAGATGAAGAAAGTTAATTAACTTTAATATATGAATTTAATAATTTGAAACAACTTGATATGGATTTCTAAATGTGCACAAGCCAGAATATCGGTTTTATACCTAAATGTAAAATTATGGAATTTTTTCCAAATGCACTGCCGTTTTGGCTTTATGCCAATTTGAGGAAGATGGTGAGGGTAAATTAACTTTAATATGTTAAGCTAATGATCTGAAGCAACTTGATATAGATTTCTAATGTGTACATGCCAGAATATCGGTTTTATACTGAATGTAAAATTCTGGAATTTTTCCAAATGCTACTGCCGTTATGTTCTAATGTCAACTTGAGTAAGATGGTGAGGGTAAATTAACTTTAATATGTTAAGCTAATGAATTAAAGTAACTTGATATGAATTTCTAAATGTGTACATGCAAGAAAATCGGTTTTATACCTAAAGGTAAAATTCTGGAATTTCCCAAATGCACTGGCGTCTTGGCTTTACTTCAGTAAGATGAAGAAGATTAATTAACTTTAATATGTGAAGCTCAAGATTTGAAGCAACTTGATATGGATTTCTAAATGTGTACATGCAAGAAAGTCGGTTTTATACCTAAATGTAAAATTGTGGAATTTTTTCAAAATGCACTGCCGTTATGGTCTTATGTCAACTTGAGTAAGATGGTGAGGGTTAATTAACTTTAATATGTCAAGCTAAAGATTTGGGGTAAGTTGATATGGATTTCTAAAAGTATACATGCAAGAAAATCGGTTTTATACCTAAAGGTAAAATTCTGGAATTTTCCAAAAGCACGGCCGTTTTGGCTTTATGCCAACTTCAGTAAGATGACGAAGGTTAATTAACTTTAATATGTTAAGCTAATGATTTGAAGCAACTCGATATGGATTGCTAAATGTTTAAATGCTGGAAACCCGGTTTTATATCTAAATGTCAAATTGTGGAATTTTTTCCAAATGCACTGCCGTTATGGTCTTAAGTCAACTTGAGTAAGATGGTGAGGGTTAATTAACTTTAAAATGTTAAGCTAAAGATTTGAGGTAAGTTGATATGGATTTCTAAAAGTGTACATGCAAGAAAATCGGTTTTATACCTAAATGTAAAATTCTGGAATTTTCCAAATGCACTGCCATTTTGGCTTTATGCCAACTTCAGTAAGATGAAGAAGATTGGTTAACTTTAATATGTGAAGCCAATGATTTGATGCAACTTGACATGGATTTCTAAATTTGAACATGCCAGAAATTCGGTTTTGGACCTAAATGATTAATTGTGGAATTTTTCCAAATGCACTGCCGTTTTTGCTTTATGCGAATTTCTGTAAGATGACGAAGGTTAATTAACTTGAATATGTGACTTTAATGATTTGATTCAACTCGATATGGATTGCTAAATGTTTAAATGCAGAAAAATCGGTTTTATACCTAACGGTAAAATTGTGGAATTTTTCCAAATGCTCCGGCGTTATGGCTTTATGCAGACTGTAGTAAGATGAAGAAAGATAATTAACTTTAATATGGGAAGCTAATGATTTGAAGCAACTTAACATGGATTTCTAAATGTGTACATGCCAGAAATTCAGATTTATTCCTGAATGTAAAATTGTGAAATTTTTCCAAATGCACTGCGTTATGGTCTTATGCCAACTTTAGTAATATGAAGAATATTAATTAACTTTAATATGTGAATTTAATAATTTGAAGCAACTTGATGTGGATTTCTAAATGTGTACATGTAAGAAAGTCGGTTTTATACCCAAATGAAAAATTGTGGAAATTTTTCCACAAGCACTGCCGTTATGGTCTTATGTCAACTTGAGTAAGATGGTGAGGGTATACTAACTTTAATATTTTAAGCTAATGATTTGAGGTAACTTGATATGGATTTCTGAATGTGTACATGAAAGAAAAGCGGTTTTATACCTAAAGGTAAAATTCTGGAACTTTTCAAATCCACTGCCGTTTTGGCTTTATGCGAACTTCAGTAAGATGAAGAAGATTAATTAAATATAATATGTTAAGCTAATGATTTGAAACAACTCGATATGGATTGCTAAATGTTTAAATGCTGAAAACCCGGTTTTATATCTAAATGTCGAATTGTGGAATTTTTTCCAAATGCACTGCCGTTATGGTCTTAGGTCAACTTGAGTAAGATGGTGAGGGTTAATTAACTTTAATATGTTAAGCTAAAGATTTGAGGTAAGTTGATATGGATTTCTGAATGTGTACATGCAAGAAAAGCGGTTTTATACCTAAAGGTAAAATTCTGGAACTTTTCAAATGCACTGCCGTTATGGCCTTATGCCAACTTCAGTAAGATGTGAATTTAATAATTTGTAGCAACGTGATGTAGATTTTGTTGTGTGTACATGCAAGAAAGTCGGTTTTATACCTAAATGTAAAATTATGGAATTATTTCCAAATGCACAGCCGTTATGGTCTTACGTCAAATTGAGTAAGGTGGTGAGGGTTAATTAACTTTAATATGTTAAGCTAATGAATTGAGGTAACTTGACATGGATTTCTAAATGTGAGCATGCCAGAAATTCGGTTTTATACCTTAATGGAAAATTGTGGAATTTTTCCAAATGCACTGCCGTTTTTGCTTTATGCGAACTTCTGTAAGATGACGAAGGTTAATTAAATTTAATATGTTAGGCTAATGGTTTCAAGCAACTTGATATGGATTTCTAAATGTGTACATGCAAGAAAGTCGGTTTTATACCTAAATTTTAAATTCTGGAATTTTTCCAAATGCACTGCCGTTATGGTCTTATGTCAACTTGAGTATGATGGTGAGGGTTAATTAACTTTAATATGTTAAGCTAATGAATTAAAGTAACTTGATATGAATTTCTAAATGTGTACATGCAAGAAAATCGGTTTTATACCTAAAGGTAAAATTCTGGAATTTCCCAAATGCACTGGCGTCTTGGCTTTACTTCAGTAAGATGAAGAAGATTAATTAACTTTAATATGTGAAGCTCAAGATTTGAAGCAACTTGATATGGATTTCTAAATGTGTACATGCAATAAAGTCGGTTTTATATCTAAATGTAAAATTGTGGAATTTTTTCCAAATACACTGCCGTTATGGTCTTATGTCAACTTGAGTAAGATGGTGAGGGTTAATTAACTTTAATATGTTAAGCTAAAGATTTGAGGTAACTTGATATAGATTTCTAAATGTGTACACGCAAGAAAGTCGGTTTTATACCTAAATGTAAAATTATGGAATTTTTCCAAATGCACTGCCGTGTTTGCTTTATGCGAACTTCTGTAAGATGGTGAAGGTTAATTAACTTTAATATGTGAAGCTAAAGATTTGAAGCAACTTGATATGGATTTCTAAATGTGTACATGCAAAATATCAGTTTTATACTAAATGTAAAATTGTGGAATTTTTCCAAATGCACTGCCGTTTTGGCTTTATGCCAAATTCAGTAAGATGAAAAAACTTAAATAACTTTAATTTGTGAATTTATTAATTTCAAGCAACTTGATATGGATTTCTAAATGTGTACATGCAAGAAAGTCGGTTTTATACCTAAATGTAAAATTGCGGAATTTTTCCAAATGCACTGCCGTTATGGCTTTATGGCAACTTCAGAAAGATGGTGAGGAATAATTAACTTTAATATGTTAAGCTAATGATTTGAGGTAACTTGATATAGATTTCTAAATGTGTACACGCAAGAAAGTCGGTTTTATACCTAAATGTAAAATTATGGAATTTTTCCAAATGCACTGCCGTGTTTGCTTTATGCGAGCTTCTGTAAGATGGTGAAGGTTAATTAACTTTAATATGTGAAGCTAATGATCTGAAGCAACTTAATTCGGATTTCTAAATGTGAGCATGCCAGAAATTCGGTTTTATACCTAATTGAAAAGTTATGACGAAGGTTAATTAACTTTAATATGTTAAGCTAATGATTTGAAGCAACTTGATATAGATTTCTTAATGTGTACATGCAAGAAAGTCGGTTTTATACCTAAATGTAAAATCGTGGATTTTTTCCAAATGCACTCGGCGTTTTGGCTTTATGCCAACTTCTGTAAGATGAAGAAAGTTAATTAACTCTAATATATGAATTTAATAATTTGAAACAACTTGATATAGATTTCAAAATGTGTACACGCAAGAAAGTCGGTTTTATACCTAAATGTAAAATTATGGAATTCTTTCCAAATGCACTGCCGTTTTGGCTTTATGCCAATTTGAGGAAGATGGTGGGGGTTAATTAACTTTAATATGTTAAGCTAATGATCTGAAGCAACTTGATATGGGTTTCTAAATGTGTACATGCCAGAATATCGGTTTTATACCTAAATGTAAAACCTGCATTTTTCCAAATGCACTACCATTATTTCTTTATGCCAAGATGAAGAAACTTAACTAACTATAATATGTCAACTTGAGTAAGATGGTGAGGGTTAATTAACTTTGATATGTGAATTTATTAATTTGAAGCAACTTGATATGGATTGCTATTTGTTTAAATGCAGGAAAATCGGTTTCATACCTAAATTTAAAATTGTGGAATTTTTCCAAAGGCACTGCCGGCATTTTTCCAAACACACTATGCGAACTTATGTAAGATGACGGCGGTTAATTAACTTTAATATGTTAAGCTATTATTTGAAGCAACTTGATATGGATTTTCAATTGTGTACATGCAAGAAAGTCGTTTTTATACCTAAATGTAAAATTATGGAATTTTTCCAAATACTCTGCCGTTTTGGCTTTATGCGAACTTCTGTAAGATGGCGAAGGTTAATTAACTTTAATATGTGAAGCTAATGATTTGAAGCCACTTGATATGGATTTCTAAATGTGTACATGCAAAAAATCGGTTTTATACTGAATGTAAAATTGTGGAATTTTTCCAAATGCACTGCCGTTATGTTTTAAAGTCAACTGGAATAAGATGGTGAGGGTTAATTAACTTTAATAAGCGAAGCTAATGATTTGAAGTAACTTGATATGGATTTCCTAATGTGTACATGCAAGAAAGTCGGTTTTATACCTAAATGTAAAATTATGGAATTTTCCGAAATGCACTGCTGTTTGGCTTTATGCCAACTTCTGAAAAGATGACGAAGGTTATTAACTTTGATATGTTGGCTAATGATTTGAAGCAACTTGATAAGGATTTCTAAATGTGTACATGCAAAAAATCGGTTTTATACTAAATGTAAAATTGTGGAATTTTTCCAAATGCACTGCCGTTTTGGCTTTATGCTTACTTCAGTAAGATGAAGAAAGTTAACTAACTTTAATATGTGAATTTATTAATTCGAAACAACTTGATATGGATTTCTAAATGTGTACATGCAAGAAAGCCGGTTTTTTACCTAAATGAAAAACTGTGGAGTTTTTCCAAATGCACTGCCGTTTTGGCTTTATGCCAACTTCTGAAAGATGACGAAGGTTAACTAACTTTGATATGTTAAGCTAATGATTTGAAGCAACTTGATAAGGATTTCTAAATGTGTACATGCAAAAAATCGGTTTTATACTAAATGTAAAATTGTGGAATTTTTCCAAATGCACTGCCGTTTTGGCTTTATGCTTACTTCAGTAAGATGAAGAAAGTTAACTAACTTTAATATGTGAATTTATTAATTCGAAACAACTTGATATGGATTTCTAAATGTGCACATGCAAGAAAGTCGGTCTTATACCTAAATGAAAAATTGTGGAATTTTTCTAAATGCACTGCCGTTTTGGCTTTATGCCAACTTCGGT
The DNA here is from genome assembly GCF_016617805.1 of Bactrocera tryoni. Classification (NCBI taxonomy): domain Eukaryota; kingdom Metazoa; phylum Arthropoda; class Insecta; order Diptera; family Tephritidae; genus Bactrocera; species Bactrocera tryoni. Next base: position 4,914 of record NW_024395164.1, on the reverse strand, counting down.
AATATGACGAAGGTTAATTAACTTGAATATGTGACATTAATGATTTGAATCAACTCGATATGGATTGCTAAATGTTTAAATGCAGGAAAATCGGTTTTATACCTGAATGTAAAATTGTGGAATTTTTCCAAATGCACTGCCGTTATGGCTTTATGCCAACTTTAGTAAGATGAAGAAAGTTAATTAACTTAAATATGCGAATTTAATAATTTGAAACAACTTGATATGGATTTCTAAATGTGTATATGCAAGAAAGTCGGTTTTTTACCTAAATGAAAAATTGTGGAGTTTTTCCAAATGCACTGCCGTTTTGGCTTTATGCCAATTTCTGTAATATGACGAAGGTAAATTAACTTCAATATGTAACGTTAATGATTTTAATCAACTCGATATGGATTGCTAAATGTTTAAATGCAGGAAAATCAGTTTTATACTGAAATATAAAGTTGTGGAATTTTGCCAAATGCACTGCCGTTTTGGCTTTATGCTTACTTCAGTAAGATGAAGAAAGTTAACTAACTTTAATATGTGAATTTATTAATTCGAAACAACTTGATATGGATTTCTAAATGTGTACATGCAAGAAAGCCGGTTTTTTACCTAAATGAAAAATTGTGGAGTTTTTCCAAATGCACTGCCGTTTTGGCTTTATGCCAATTTCTGTAATATGACGAAGGTTAATTAACTTTAATATGTGACGTTAGTGATTTGAATCAACTCGATATTCATTGCTTAATGTTTAAATTCAGGAAAATCGGTTTTATACCCAAATGTAAAATTGTGGAATTTTGCCAAATGCACTGCCGTTATGGCTTTATGCCAACTTTAGTAAGATGAAGAAAGTTAATTAACTTTAATATGTGAATTTAATAATTCGAAACAACTTGATATGGATTTCTAAATGTGTACATGCAAAAAAATCAGTTTTATACTAAATGTAAAATTGTGGAATTTTTCCAAATGCACTGCCGTTATGGCTTTATGCCAAATTCAGTAAGATGAAAAAACTTAATTAACTTTAATTTGTGAATTTATTAATTTCAAGCAACTTGATATGGATTTCTAAATGTGTACATGCAAGAAAGTCGGTTTTATGCCCAAATGTAAAATTGTGGAATTTTTCCAAATGCACTCGGCGTTTTGGCTTTATGCCAACTTCTGTAAGATGAAGAAAGTTAATTAACTTTAATATAGGAATTTAATAATTTGAAACAACTTGATATTGATTTCTAAATGTGTACACGCAAGAAAGTCGGTTTTATACCTAATTGTAAAATTATGGAATTTTTCCAAATGCACTGCCGTGTTTGCTTTATGCGAACTTCTGTAAGATGGTGAAGGTTAATTAACTTTAATATGTGAATTTAATAATTCGAAACAACTTGATATGGATTTCTAAATGTGTACATGCCAAAAAATCAGTTTTATACTAAATGTAAAATTGTGGAATTTTTCCAAATGCACTGCCGTTATGTTCTAATGTCAACTTGAGTAAGATGGTGATGGTTAATTAATTTAAATAAGTGAAGAGAATGATTCGAAGTAACTTGATATGGATTTCTAAATGTGTACATGCAAGAAAGTCGGTTTTATACCTAAATGTAAAATTGCGGAATTTTTCCAAATGCACTGCCGTTATGGCTTTATGCCAACTTCAGAAAGATGGTGAGGGTTAACTAACTTTAATATTTTAAGCTAATGATTTGAGGTAACTTGATATAGATTTCTAAATGTGTACATGCAAGAAAGTCGGTTTTATACCTAAATGTAAAATTATGGAATTTTTCCAAATACACTGCCGTGTTTGCTTTGTGCGAACTTCTGTAAGATGGTGAAGGTTAATTAACTTTAATATGTGAAGCTAATGATCTGAAGCAACTTAATATGGATTTCTAAATGTGAGCATGCCAGAAATTCGGTTTTATACCTAATTGAAAAGTTATGACGAAGGTTAATTTACTTTAATATGTTAAGCTAATGATTTGAAGCAACTTGATATGGATTTCTTAATGTGTACATGCAAGAAAGTCGGTTTTATACCTAAATGTAAAATCGTGGATTTTTTCCAAATGCACTCGGCGTTTTGGCTTTATGCCAACTTCTGTAAGATGAAGAAAGTTAATTAACTTTAATATATGAATTTAATAATTTGAAACAACTTGATATAGATTTCTAAATGTGTACACGCAAGAAAGTCGGTTTTATACCTAAATGTAAAATTATGGAATTCTTTCCAAATGCACTGCCGTTTCGGCTTTATGCCAATTTGAGGAAGATGGTGAGGGTTAATTAACTTTAATATGTTAAGCTAATGATCTGAAGCAACTTGATATGGGTTTCTAAATGTGTACATGCCAGAATATCGGTTTTATACCTAAATGTAAAACCTGCATTTTTCCAAATGCACTACCGTTATTTCTTTATGCCAAGATGAAGAAACTTAACTAACTATAATATGTCAACTTGAGTAAGATGGTGAGGGTTAATTAACTTTGATATGTGAATTTATTAATTTGAAGCAACTTGATATGGATTGCTATTTGTTTAAATGCAGGAAAATCGGTTTCATACCTAAATTTAAAATTGTGGAATTTTTCCAAAGGCACTGCCGGCATTTTTCCAAACACACTATGCGAACTTATGTAAGATGACGGCGGTTAATTAACTTTAATATGTTAAGCTATTATTTGAAGCAACTTGATATGGATTTTCAATTGTGTACATGCAAGAAAGTCGTTTTTATACCTAAATGTAAAATTATGGAATTTTTCCAAATACTCTGCCGTTTTGGCTTTATGCGAACTTCTGTAAGATGGCGAAGGTTAATTAACTTTAATATGTGAAGCTAATGATTTGAAGCCACTTGATATGGATTTCTAAATGTGTACATGCAAAAAATCGGTTTTATACTGAATGTAAAATTGTGGAATTTTTCCAAATGCACTGCCGTTATGTTTTAAAGTCAACTGGAATAAGATGGTGAGGGTTAATTAACTTTAATAAGCGAAGCTAATGATTTGAAGTAACTTGATATGGATTTCCTAATGTGTACATGCAAGAAAGTCGGTTTTATACCTAAATGTAAAATTATGGAATTTTTCCGAAATGCACTGCTGTTTTGGCTTTATGCCAACTTCTGAAAGATGACGAAGGTTAATTAACTTTGATATGTTAAGCTAATGATTTGAAGCAACTTGATAAGGATTTCTTAATGTGTACATGCAAAAAATCGGTTTTATACTAAATGTAAAATTGTGGAATTTTTCCAAATGCTACTGCCGTTATTTTCTAATGTCAACTTGAGTAAGATGGTGAGGGTTAATTAACTTTAATAAGTGAAGCTTATGATTTGAAGCAACTTGATGTGGATTTCTTAATGTGTACATGCAAGAAAGTCGGTTTTATACCTAAATGTAAAATTATAGATTTTTTCCAAATGCACTCGGCGTTTTGGCTTTATGCCAACTTCTGTAAGATGGCGAAGGTTAATCAACTTTAATATGTGAAGCTAATGATTTGAAGCAACTTGATATGGATTTCTAAATGTGAACATGCAAAAAATCGGTTTTATACTGAATGTAAAATTGTGGAATTTTTCCAAATGCACTGCCGTTATGTTTTAATGTCAACTTGAGTAAGATGGTGAGGGTTAATTAACTTTAATAAGCGAAGCTAATGATTTGAAGTAACTTGATATGGATTTCCTAATGTGTACATGCAAGAAAGTCGGTTTTATACCTAAATGTAAAATTATGGAATCTTTTCGAAATGCACTGCCGTTTTGGCTTTATGCCAACTTCTGAAAGATGACGAAGGTTAATTAACTTTGATATGTTAAGCTAATGATTTGAAGCAACTTGATAAGGATTTCTAAATGTGTACATGCAGGAAAATCGGTTTTATACCTAAAAAAAAAATTGTGCAATCTTTCCAAATGCACTGCCGTTATTGCTTTATGCGAACTTCTGTAAGACGATGAAGGTTAATCAACTTTAATATGTAGAGCTAATGACCTGAAGCAACCTGATATGGATTGCTAAATGTGAACATGCCAGAAACTCGGTTTTATACCTAAATGAAAAATTGTGGAATTTTTCCAAATGCACTGCCGTTTTTGCTTTATGCGAACTTCTAAAAGTTGACGAAGATTAATCAATTTTAGTAAGGTAAGCTAATGATTTGAAGCAACTTGATATGGATTTCTAAATGTGTGCATTCAAGAAAGTCGGTTTTATACCTAAATGTAAAATTATGGAATTTTTTTCAAATGCACTGCGGTTTTGGCTTTATGCAATCTTGAGTAAGATGGTGAGGGTTAATCAGCTAAGATATGTTAAGCTAATGATTTGAAGCAACTTGACATGGATTTATAAATGTGTACATGCAAAATATCGGTTTTATACCTGAATTTAAAATTGTGAAATTTTTCCAAATGCACTGCCGGAATTTTTCCAAATACACTATGCGAACTTATGTACGATGACGACGTTTAATTAACTTTAATATGTTAAGCTAATGATTTGAAGCAACTTGATATGGATTTTCAATTGTGTACATGCAAGAAAGTTGTTTTTATACCTAAATGTAAAATTATGGAATTTTTCCAAATGCTCTGCCGTTTTGGCTTTATGCGAACTTCTGTAAGAAGGCGAAGGTTAATTAACTTTAATATGTGAAGCTAATGATTTGAAGCAACTTGATATGGATTTCTAAATGTGAACATGCAAAAAATCGGTTTTATACTGAATGTAAAATTGTGGAATTTTTCCAAATGCACTGCCGTTATGTTTTAATGTCAACTTGAGTAAGATGGTGAGGGTTAATTAACTTTAATAAGCGAAGCTAATGATTTGAAGTAACTTGATATGGATTTCCTAATGTGTACATGCAAGAAAGTCGGTTTTATACCTAAAT
>NW_024395163.1:0-40753 GCF_016617805.1 Bactrocera tryoni | reverse complement strand
AGCAATCGATATTGAGTAGCTTCTAATCATTAACTTCACATATTTAAGTTAGTTAACTTTCTTCATCTGAATGAAGCTGACGTAAAGCAAAACCAGCAGTGCATTTGGAAGAATTCTAAAATCTTATATTTATGTATAAAGTCGATTTTTTTTGTATACACACATTAAGTAATCGATATTGAGTAGCTTCTAATCATTATCTTCACATATTTAAGTTAATTAACCTTTTACATATTACTGAAGTTGACATAAAGCCATAACGGCAGTGCATTTGAAAAATTCCAAAAACTTATATTTAAATATAAAATCGATTTTCTTGTATATACATATTTAGCAGTCGATATTGAGCAGCTTTTAATCACTAGTTTTACATATTTAAGTTAATTAACCTTTTACATCTTACTGAAGTTGACATAAAGCCATAACGGCAGTTCATTTGGAAGTTTTTCAGAATCTTATATTTAGTATATGTATATAGTCGATTTTTTTGTTTACACACATTAGCAATCGATATGGAGTAGCTTCTAAACATTAGTTTTACATATTTGGGTTAATTAACCTTTTACATCTTACTGAATTTGGCATAAAGCCATAACAACAGTGCATTTGGAAGAATTCCAAAATATTATATTTAGGTATAAAGTCGATTTTCTTGTATATACGCATATAGCGATCGATATTGCATTGCTTCAAATCATTAACTCCACATATTTTAGTCAACTAAATTTCTTAATCTTACCGATGTTGACATAAAGCCATAACGGCAGTGCATTTGAAAAAGGTCCATAATCTTATATCGGTGTATAAAGTCGATTTTCTTGTATATATACATTTAGCAATCGACATTGAGTTTCTTCAAATCATTAGTTTAACATATTTAAGCTAATTAACCTTTTACATCTTACAGAAGTTGACATAAAGCCATAACGGCAGTGCATTTGAAAAATTCCAAAATGTTATATTTAAATATAAAGTCGATTTTCTTGTATATACATATTAAGCAGTCGATATTGAGTAGCTTTTAATCATTAGTTTTACATATTTAAGTTAATTAACCTTTTACATCTTACTGAAGTTGACATAAAGCCATAACAGCAGTGCATTTAGAAGAATTCCAGAATTTTATATTTAGTATATGTATAAAGTCGATTTTCTTGTATACACACATTTAGCAATCGATATTGAGTAGCTTCTAATCATTAACTTCACATATTTAAGTTAGTTAACTTTCTTCATCTTAATGAAGCTGACGTAAAGAAAAAACAGCAGTGCATTTGGAAGAATTCTAAAATCTTATATTTATGTATAAAGTCGATTTTTTTTGTATACACACATTAAGCAATCGATATTGAGTAGCTTCTAATCATTAGTTTTACATATTTGGGTTAATTAACCTTTTACATCTTACTGAAGTTGACATAAAGCCATAACGGCAGTTCATTTGGAAGTATTTCAGAATCTTATATTTAGTATATGTATATAGTCGATTTTTTTTTTACACACATTATCAATCGATATGGAATAGCTTCTAATCATTAGTTTTACATATTTGGGTTAATTAACCTTTTACATCTTACTGAAGTTGACATAAAGCCATAACGGCAGTGCATTTGAAAGAATTCCAAATCTTGTATTTACTATATGTATAAAGTCGATTTTCTTGTACACACACATTTAGCAATCGATATTGAGTAGCTTCTAATCATTAACTTCACATAGTTAAGTTAGTTAACTTTCTTCATCTTAATGAAGCTGACGTAAAGCAAAAACAGCAGTGCATTTGGAAGAATTCTAAAATCTTATATTTATGTATAAAGTCGATTTTTTTTGTATACACACATTAAGCAATCGATATTGAGTAGCTTCTAATCATTAACTTCACATATTTAAGTTAATTAACCTTTTACATCTTACTGAAGTTGACATAAAGCCATAACGGCAGTGCATTTGAAAAATTTGAAAAACTTATATTTAAATATAAAGTCGATTTTCTTGTATATACATATTAAGCAGTCGATATTGAGTAGCTTTTAATCATTAGTTTTACATATTTAAGTTAATTAACCTTTTACATCTTACTGAAGTTGACATAAAGTCGTAACGGCAGTGCACTTAGAAGAATTCCAGAATTTTTTATTTAGTATATGTATAAAGTCGATTTTCTTGTATACACACATTTAGCAATCGATATTGAGTTGATTTAAATCATTAACTTCACAAATTTGAGTTAATTAACCTTTTACATCTTAGTGAAGTGGACATAAAGCCATAAGGGAAGAGGATAAGAAATTCCGGAATCTTATACCTACTATATGTGTAAAGTCGCTTTTCTTGTATACACACATTTAGCAATAGATATTGAGTGGCTTCTAATCATTAACTTCACATGTTTAAGTTAGTTAACTTTCTTCATCTTACTGAAGTTGACATAAAGCCATAGCGGCAGTGCATTTGGAAAAATTCCATTTTCTTATATTGAGGTATAAAATCGATTTGCTTGGATATACACATATAGCAATCGATATTGCATTGCTTCAATCCATAAGCTTCACATATTTAAGTTAATTAACCTTTTACATCTTAGTGAAGTTGACATAAAGCCATAACGGCAGTGCATTTGGAAAAATTCCATATTCTTATATTTAGATATAAAGTCGATTCTTTGTATACACACATTTAGCAACCGATATTGAGTAGCATCTAATCATTAACTTCACATATTAAGTTAGTTAGTTAACTTTTTTCATCTTAATGAAGTTTACATAAAGCCATAACGGCAGAGCATTTGAAAAAATTCCGTAGTCTTATATTTAGATATAAAGTTGAATTTTTTGTATACACACATTTAGCAACCGATACGGAGTAGGTTCTAATCATTACCTTCACATATGTAAGTTAGTTAACTTTCTTCATCTTAATGAAGTTGACATAAAGCCATAACGGCAGTACATTTGGTAAAATTCCATTATCTTATATTGAGGTACAAAGTCGATTTTTTTGTATATACACATTTAGGAATCGACATTGAGTTTCTTCAAATCATTAGTTTAACATATTTAAGTTAGTTAACTTTTTTCATCTTACTGAAGTTGGCATAAAGCCATAACGGCAGTACATTTGGAAGAACTGCACAACCTTGTGTTCAGGTATAAAGTCAATTTTCTTGTTTATACGCATTTAGCAATCGATATTGTAAAGTCGATTTTTTTGTATACACACATTTAGCAATCGATATTGAGTAGCTTCTAATCATTAACTTCAGATATTTAAGTAAGTTAACTTTCTTCATCTTACTGAAGTTGACATAAAGCCATAACGGCAGTGCACTTGGAAAAATTCCATAACCTTTTATTTAGCTACAAAGTAGATTTTCTTGTATATACGCATTAAGCAATCGATATTGAGTTGCTTCAAATCATTAACTTTACATATTGAAATTAGTTAACTTTCTTCATCTTACTGAAGTTGACATAAAGCCATAACGGCAGTGCACTTGGAAAAATTCCATAAACTTATATTTAAATACAAGTCGATTTTCTTGTATATGCGCATTCTGCAAGGATGGTTGTGTTGCTTCAAATCATTAACTTCACATATTTAAGTTACTTAACTTTCTTCATCTTACTGAAGTCGACATAAAGCCATAACGGCAGCGCATTTAGAAGAATTCCGAAAGCTTACATTTATGTATATAATCGATTTTTTTGTATATCCATATTTAGCAATCGTTATTGCATTGCTTCAAATCATTAACCTTACATATTTAAGTTAATTAACCGTCTTCCTCTTTCTGAAGTTGACATTAAGCCATAACGGTAGTGCATTTGGAAGAATTCAAGAATCTTATCCTTACTATATGTATAAAGTCGCTTTTCTTGTATACACACATTTAGCAATCGATATTGAGTGGCTTCTAATCATTAACTTCGCATATTTAAGTTAGCTAACTTCCTTCATCTTACTGAAGTTGACATAAAGCCATAACGGCAGAGCATTTGGAAAAATTCCATAATCTTATATTTAGATATAAAGTCGATTTTTTTGTATACACACATTTAGCAATCTATATTGAGTAACTCTTAATCATTAACTTCACATATTTAAGTTAGTTAACATTCTTTATCTTAATGAAGTTGACATAAAGCCATAACGGCAGTATATTTGGAAGAATTGCACAATCTTGTGTTTAGGTATAAAGTCAATTTTCTTGTATATACGCATTAAGCAATCGATATTGTCAAGTCGATTTTCTTGTATATTCACATTTAGCAATCGATATTGCATTGCTTCAAATCATTAACTTCACATATTTAAGTTACTTAACTTTCTTCATCTTACTGAAGTCGACATAAAGCCATAACGGCAGCGCATTTAGAAGAGTTCCGAAATCTTACATTTATGTATATAATCGATTTATTTGTATATTCATATTTAGCAATCGATATTGCATTGCTTCAAATCATTAACTTCACATATTTAAGATAATTAACCTTCTTACTCTTTCTGAAGTTGACATAAAGCCATAACGGCAGTGCATTTGGAAGAATTCCAGAATATTATATTTACTATATGTATAAGGTCGATTTTCTGTATACACACATTTAGCAATCGATACTGAGTATATCCTAATCCTTAACTTCACATATTTAAGTTAGTTAACTTTCTTCATCTTACTGAAGTTGACATAAAGCCATAAGGGCAGAGCATTTGGAAAAATTCCATAACCTTATATTTAGATAAAAAGTCGATTTTTTTATATACACACATTTAGCAATCGATATTGAGTAGCTTCTATTCATTAACTTCACATATTTTAGTTAGTTAACTTTCTTCATCTTAATGAAGCGTTTGTAAAGCAAAAACGGCAGTGCATTTGGAAGAATTCTAAAATCTTATATTTATGTATAAAGTCGATTTTCTTTTTACACATATCACAATCGATATTGTGTAGCTTCTGAACATTAACTTTACATATTTAAGATTATTAACTTTCTTCATCTAACTGAAAGTGACATAAAGATATAACGGCAGTGCATTTGGAAGAATTCCAAAATCTTGTATTTAGGTATAAAGTCGATTTTTTGTTTGTGCGCAGTTAGCAACCGATATTGAGTTGCTTTAAATCATTAACTTCACATATTTAAGTTAACTAACCTTCTTCATCTTACTGAAGTTGACCTAAAGCCATAACGGTAGTCCATTTGGAAGAACTCCAAAATCTTATATTTACTATATGTGTAAAGTCGATTTTCTGTATACACACATTTAGCAATCGATATTGAGTAGCTTCTAATCATTAGCTTCACATATTTAAGTTAATTAACCTTCTTCATCTTACAGAAGTTGACATAAAGCCATAACGGCAGTGCATCTGAAAAAATTCCATAATCTTATATCGATGTATAAAGTCGATTTTCTAGTATATACACATTTAGCAATCGGTAGTTTAACATATTTAAGTTAATTAAACTTTTACATCTTACTGAAGTTAACATTTTTTTTTTTTTTTTTTTTTTTTTTTTTTTTTTTTTTTTTTTTTATAGTAGGGGGAAGCATCGAAAGCCGAAGTGCGGAACTTTAATCCGCTAAACCTAACCTACTCCCAACTCAAGACTCTCCCACGGAACCACCGGCTAGGTATTACTTCGTGGGAGGGACAAGACATTTAAGTCTCCTCTATTGCGCGGACTGACGGACGCCTAGTCTGTTGAAAAGATCTCAGTTTGGTCATTATGAACGCTGACGCTTCGCTGACAGCTTTCCATTTATCAGTCGACTGACACATGAGTGTGGTCAAGTTATCGACCGTAAAACTACCACCGAGTGTGGTTTTTAGCTGTTCCCTTGTATTCGAAAATCGAGGGCAATGAAATAATACATGTTCAGAGTCTTCTATATGCTCTGTACACGTCGGACAGTTCGGACTAATGTCATTGTGGAATCTGAAAAGGTAGCTTCTAAAGCATCCATGTCCACTAAGTATTTGGGTCAGATAGAAATCTAAGTCCCCATGTCGTCTGTCTATCCACGTGTGGATGTCCGGTATAAGTCGATGGGTCCAGCGCCCTTTGGATGAGGAATTCCACCGCTCCTGCCACATTTTAGTACTCTTGTTTCTCTCCTCTGTCCTTACCGATACTGTTTTAGGCGTTGATAATTGATATAAACGCTCGAGTTCATCTCCCTGGATGTCAATGGGCGGCATGCTGGCTAATACTTCAGCAGCGTCGGTTGATATAGTCCGGAAAGCACTAATTACCCGAATTGCAGAAAGCCTATGCACTGCAATTATTTGTTTTGCATACGCTTTTATATCCATTGCCTGTATCCATACTGGTGCCGCATACAGTATTACGGAACTCATTGCTTTCGCTATTAAGAATCGCCGGCTGGAACGCACACAGCCTCTATTGGTCATCATTCTCGATAGCGCATTATAAATTCTGTTTGCCTTGGCGGAAGTATACTCCAAGTGTTCTTTAAATTTTAATTTGGAATCTAGTATTACCCCTAGATACTTCAATTGCGGCTGCGAGGTAATCTTGCATTCCCCTATGCTGAGCTCTATTCGTTCTTCTATCTTCCTAGTGCTTATCAGTAAAACTTCTGTTTTTTCCTCCGCCAGTTTCAGACTCATAGATGAGAACCATTGGCGTAAACTATTTAGGCACTCATTACATTTATTCCTCAGGTCGGCTAATTGTTTGGCGACTGCTACCACCATGAGGTCGTCCGCATAAGCTACTAGTTTCACGTCTGTTGGTTGCTGTCTTCTTAGCACCCCGTCATACATAAGGTTCCATAATAGTGGGCCTAACACTGAGCCTTGTGGTACTCCACTTGTGATAGAGTAGCTCTTGGTGCCTTCGTCCGTCTCAAAAATCAGCTTTCTGTTTTTAAAATAGCTCGTTATTATATTTATGAGGTACTCAGGGGCCCGTATTTCATCCAGGGCTTTAATTATGTCTGCCCATTTTGCTGAGTTGAACGCATTTTTGGCATCCAGGGTAATCAGCGCACAATACTTTTTTGTGCCACCTTTCCATCTTTTGCCACTTACTGCACATTTCGCAATATCGACGACTTCTCGTAGTGCGTCAATAGTGGATCTCTTTTTTATGAAGCCGTATTGTCTCTCTGATAATCCGCCGGCTTTTTGGATAGCTAGTTCCAAGCGGTTTCTTACGATGCTTTCGTACACTTTCCCAATCGTGTCGAGCATGCAAAGGGGTCGATATGATGAAGGTTCTTCTGGTGGCTTTTTTGGCTTTGGGAGTAGAACCAGGCGCTGAATCTTCCACGGATCGGGGAACACCTCTTCTAATATACACGCATTGTACATGTTAATAAATAACCTGGGTCTAAGAGTTATGGCTTCTTTAAGGGCTCTATTTGGTATACCATCTATTCCAGGCGCTTTAGAGTTTTTGATTTTTTTCGCAATTGCCAATAGTTCGTCTTCTGTGACTAATAGAGGTGGCTCCGTAGCTTCGTTTCTTTTAATGTAGGAAATGGATGCATGTGTGGGGAATAACGCTTCGACAACATTTTCCATAAATGATGCGTTCTTAGGTTGCTGCGACTTATTTTTGAATTTCGACATACAAATTTTGTATGCCGATCCCCAGGGGTCTATGTTCGCTTCCTCACATAGCTTTTCGAAACAGGATCTCTTACTACGGATAATGGCTGACTTCAGGAGCTTTCTTTGGCATTTAAATGCTTCTCTGAGGCGGATTTCGTTTTCCCCTCCCTGGTTTCGTTGAGCGAGACGTCTAGCTGAGTGACAGAGCTTCCTCAGCTTGGCAATTTCGTCGCTCCACCGGTATACCGGCTTTCGATTGTTATTGTATCTCGTCCTGCGCATAGTTGCGTCGCTTGCTGCAACTAGTTCCTTCTGAACAGCGGATACTAAGTGGGTGGCGTCTTCGCCTGGTGCCTTTTCCGCACTCCAGACACTCTCAAAGACGTCGGTATCAAATTCCTTTTCACGCCAACTACGTTTTCGAGAGGGATTTCTGCGAGAGAGTTCCCTTTCTTGGGACAACGAAACTTCAGCGATTATAGCCATATGGTCGCTATTTGTGTAAATATCTGATACCTTCCACTTAATATGTCTGCTAAGCGTGTCGTTAGCAAACATTAGGTCTATTATAGAACCTTTGTTACCCTTTTGAAACGTATTTTTGTGCCATTGTTTAGAATCGTGAGGTTTGTTTGACTCAAACAGTCTAGAATGAGGCGACCACGGTGATTTGTAATTCTGCTACCCCGAGCAGTAGACCATGCGTTAAAATCACCCGCTATTATTATTGGCGATTTGTTTCTGGTCTCTAGAGACAGCTCCAGGAGAAAATCTTCAAATTCTGTAATTGTTGCGCTAGGACGAGCCTAGCAGCTTACAAAATATATACCTTGCATCTTCGCCCATGTAAAGCCGTTATGGACTTCTTTGGAGCGGGATGAGAAAGCTTGTCCTTTGCAGGCCCATATTGCTGCTTTTCCACTGCTATCTTTACACCAAGTGCTCTCTGAACGCAGTCTATATGGTTCGCTTAGTAAGGCGACATCTATATTCTCTTCTTGGACTGTTTGTTTTAGCAGATCTTGTGCTGCAGCGCAGTGATTAAGGTTTAGCTGAACCACCTTATTTTTTCATTGTTTTCATCATTTGTACGTACTTCGGACATGTCGTACTTAAGACGGAGTGCTCTCCCTTGCAAAGCATACAACTCGGGGCATTTTTGCATACTTTTGCTACGTGCCCTGCAGCTCCGCAGCGTGTGCAGAGGGCTGACCGATCAGTCTGGCTGACACATTTGTGTGCTATATGACCCAGTTGGAAGCACCTAAAACATCGGGTAATGGATGAGTATTCTCTAAGACGACAGATGGCCACCCTATCTTCACTTTGCCCAATTTTAGTGCAACTTTAGCGTCTTGGGCGCGCAGACAAATAAGAGCTATTTGTGTGCCACTTCGGGTTTTTCTCATATTTTTGACGCTTGTTTTCTCCAGGTTTTGGAACCCACACTCTTTTTTTAGTGCCTCGCAGATTTCTTCTGGTGTTGTAATTTCGTCTAAGTCCTTACACACTATTGTAACGTTATGGGTTTTTGGCTGTATCAGCGCCATTTCACCCACCGCTCCCTCTAAGACGGTTTGAAATGATTCGGCTCTCTTGTCTGCCTGATTTTTCAACTCGATGAGTAGGTCTCCTTTCATCGTCTTCCGTATGTAGGTCACGTTTGATCCAAGCTCTTCAAGACCACTGTCGCTTTTTATCTTCCGGAGAATATCAGCATAAGACGCACCCTCCTTTTTGGTTATTATGATGGCGTCCGGTTTCGTTCTAATTTTCTTCTGAATTGGCTTCTTCTTTTTCACAACATCCACCCATTTTTCACCTGCGGTATGTTGACCCGTGATATTTTCTTGAATTTTTTTCGTTGGCTCACTGTTTACTTGTTGCAACTTCTCAGTAGCTTTTTTCAGTTTTTTCGTGGGGGGTAGGTCACCCGATGCTTCACGCAGCCGCTTTGGGGTATTCATCTCTTTAAAAATATGAGATATCTGGGTTGCTTTCTCAACCATATTTTTTTTCTCCGGTATCTCAGGCTTTTTTGTATAGGCTCATTATGCTACTCAGTAAATCGCGCATAGCTTGATTTACGTGCCTTTGCCCAGCCATCATATTTTCCAACTCTTTAATTTTACAACCCAGCTTGTTAAAATGGTCGGAAGTTTCATTATTTAGTGAATTCTCTTCACTTCTGCTTGCTCGGTCAGTTGTTTCATCGCTAATTGTTGATCCAGCAGCAGTGGATTCCTCATTCCTGCCGTTAGGAGGCGTTCTCAAAATTTTAGAATTCCTCCGGAAAGGATTCTCTGGGGTACGCCCCATACTACTCTCAGAGGCCATGCCTCAGTGAGAAAATAGTCTGGCTCCACCTGTCAATCAGTATGTTCAATCCCTACCGCTAAAACCTTACTTATATTTTAATGGTTGGCAACGCCTAACCCAAAAGCAAAACGAAAAGGGAGAAAGCGAAAACGGAGAACAGCTGATTAATCAAAACAAAACGGCATAGAAAAAAATATGTGCACGTTTTGCTGTGATTTGCTGTTAGTAGGGGAAATGGAAAAAAAAAACTTAAAACTAAAAAATTTGCCACGAAAAAGTACAGGTATGTACAAATGAATTTTTTATTTAAAACAAATTGTACTTATCTATTTCTCAAGGCCTATTATCCACTTGAATCCTCCGGACTTCCGGTAAGTGCAAAGACAAAATCTATATGTCGTCTCAGTGAAAATTGGGATTAATCCAAGAAAATCAAAAGCGTAAAAAAAACACTACCACTTCACTCGACTGCCGACTATAACATAGAGCCATAACGGCAGTGCACTTGGAAGAATTCCAGAATCTTGAATTTAGTATATGTATACAGTCGATTTTCTTGTATACACACATTAGCAATCGATATTGAGTAGCTTCCAATCATTAACTTCATATATTTAAGTTAATTAACCTTTTACGAAGTTGACATAAAGCAAAAACGGCAGTGCATTTAGAAGAATTTAAAATCTTATATTTATGTATAAAGTCGATTTTCTTGTATATTCATATTTAGCAATCGCTATTGCATTGCTTCAAATCATTAACTTCACATATTTAGTGAAGTTGACATAAAGCCATAACGGCAGTGCATTTGAAAAATTCCAAAAACTTATATTTAAAAATAAAGTCGATTTTCTTGTATACACATATTTAGCAGTCGATATTGAGCAGCTTTTAATCATTAGTTTTACATATTTAAGTTAATTAACCTTTTACATCTTACTGAAGTTGACATAAAGCCATAACGGCAGTTCATTTGGAAGTATTTCAGAATCTTATATTTAGTATATGTATATAGTCGATTTTTTTTTACACACATTATCAATCGATATGGAATAGCTTCTAATCATTAGTTTTACATATTTGGGTTAATTATCCTTTTACATCTTACTGAAGTTGACATAAAGCCATAACGGCAGTGCTTTTGAAAGAATTCCAAATCTTATATTTACTATATGTATAAAGTCGATTTTCTTGTACACACACATTTAGCAATCGACATTGAGTAGCTTCAAATCATTAAGTTCACATATTTAAGTTAGTTAACCTTCTTCATCTTACTGAAGTTGACATAAAGCCATAACGGCGGTGCATTTAGAAGAATTCCAAAATCTTATATTTATGTATAAAGTCGATTTTCTTGTATATACGCATTTAGCAATCGATATTGCTTTGCTTAAAATAATTAACTCCACATATTTGGGTCAACTAAATTTCTTAATCTTACCGATGTTGACATAAAGCCATAACGGCAGTGCATTTAAAAGAATTCTAAAATCTTTTATTTATGTATAAAGTCGATTTTCTTGTATATTCATATTTAGCAATCGCTATTGCATTGCTTCACATCATTAACTTCACATATTTAAGTTAATTAACCTTTTACATCTTACAGAAGTTGACATAAAGCCATAACTGCAGTGCATTTGGAAAAATTCCATAATCTTATATTTAGATATAATATATTGAGTAGCTTCTTATCATTAACTTCACATATTTAAGTTAGTTAACTTTCTTCATCTTACTGAAGTTGACATAAAGCCATAACTGCAGTGCATTTCGAAAAATTCCATAATATTATATTTAGATATAGAGTCGATTTTCTTGTATATACACATTTAGCAGTCGATATTGAGTAGCTTCTAATCATTAGTTTTACGTATTTAATTTGTATATACACATTTAGCAATCGATATTGTCAAGTCGATTTTCTTGTATATTCACATTTAGCAATCGATATTGAGTTGCTTCAAATCATTAACCTCACATATTTAAGTTAATTAACCTTCTTCCTCTTTCTGAAGTTGGCATTAAGCCATAACGGCAGTGCATTTGGAGGAATTCCAGAATCTTATACTTAGTGTATGTATAAATTCGATTTTCTTGTATACACACATTTATCAATCGATATTGAGTAGCTTCTAATCATTAACTTCACATATTTAAGTTAGTTAACTTTCTTCATCTTAACCGTCCGGTCAATGACCAAACTTTCACCATTCGTTCAATGACCGGGTACCCGGGTAGTCAGGTGGAGCAGATGTAGAAGTCGTTAGTATACTAAATAATAAAGTGTTTCTGTGTAAGTTGGCTACATGGCATAGGAAATAACTATAAATGGGGACATATTCTATAGTTCTCGTTTAAATAACGAAAGTGGAGTGCCAAGGTCAATGGATATTTGGGTACCTAAGCCGCCCCCTTTATATTTCGGACGAAAAGAAAGAAACGTGTTCAGTTGGAATTCTACAAGCCTAGTGAACAGAGTTACAGATAAAGATACAGAGATAAGTGAAAAAAATATACAAAATAAATGTTATCAATAAACATATTGTATTTAATTTAAATACAATGGCTGATTCAACAAGTTTTCGACGGTAAGACGAGATTTATTTATTTTATTTTCAAGTAAATTATTTATTTTATTTTTTCTGGAATATTATTCGCTTTATTCGATTTGACGATGCCAATACTAGATCTCAGCGCTTAGAAAGTGATACTCGTAAAGCTGCTCCAATACGAGACACTTGGAAAATTTTAAATAGTAATTAAGCAAAACATTATAAATCAACAGAATACCTAACAATCGCAAAGCCAGCTAAGTATGGAATTAAAGTATGGTGAATATGTGATGCTGAAAATTCGTATCCACTTACTGGACAACTTTACACTGGGAAATAGAAAGATGGTCGTGAGAAAAATGTTGGTGAAAGAGTTGTTAAAGACTTTTTGGCACCATACAAAGGATCCGGTAGAAACATTACAGTGGATAATTTCTTTACATTTCACGTTTCACATGGATAATTAGCAAAATTTTTACTAACTTGTTGGTACTCTGAAGACAAATAAAGCATACATTCCACCAACAATGGCTGTTTCAAAAACTCGAAAAGAATTTTCCACTGTGTTTGGCTTTCATGAAAAAGTAACCCTATGTTGTTATGTGCCAAAAAAAACAAGGTAGTAATTATACTATCATCAATGCATCACGAAGCAAAAATTAGTGATAGTGCAAAGAAAAAATCCGAAATCATCGAGTTTTATAACTGGTCTAAAGCTGGAGTAGACACGATGGATAAAATGCTTGGTAGATATACTACAAAAAAGGAGGATGATGTCAAGTTCACGCAAGTGAGGAAAGTTCTCTGATCGCCATTCACTTGGGAGTGGCCAGAAGCGATTCTTTTACACATGGCTCAAGCAGCTCACGACTTCCGGTCTTTGACCAAGTACCCTCTGGGTAGCCTAAGAACATCCGTTTGAAGGCGAGCTAAAGTGAGAAGGCGAAACATCCCCTACATAGGGTTGTGCGCTGGGTTTGGGACCCGCCACGTAAAAAGCTCACCCCAATGAAAAACCAACAGCAGCCTCAAGCTACCTGGCAGTCTCCGGATCGAAAAGCCACCAACCAGATCGATCATGTTGTGATAGACGGAAGACACGTCTCCAGTGTTCTAGAAGTGCGTACGCTCTGAGGTCCTAACATCGACTCGGACCACTATCTTGTTGCAGCCAAGTTTCGCACCCGCCTCTGTGCAGCAAAAAACGCACGTCAACAAACACAAGGAAGGTTCGACGTCGAGAGGCTGAAATCACAACAGACAGCCGAACGATTTGCTACTCGGCTTGCACTCCTCCTATCTGAGAACACTCGTCAACAACTCGGTATAAGGGAACTGTGGGACGGTATTTAAAACTCCTTACGTACAGCTGCAACCGAAACCATTGGTTTTCGGAAAGTGCAAAAGAGCAGCTGGTATGACGAGGAGTGCTGTGTCGCAGCGGAGAGAAAACAGGCTGGCTACCTCGCAACGTTACGATCGACCACTACACGAGCGGGATGGGATAGATACCGAGAGTTGAGGATGGAAGCGAGACGCATTTGCAGACAGAAAAAGAAAGAGGCCGAAATGCGTGAGTACGAAGAGCTTGATAAGCAGGCCGACAGGGGTAATGCTCGAAAATTCTACGAAAAAACGCGGCGGCTTACAGAAGGTTTCGAGACCGGAGCATACTCTTGTAGAACCCCCAAAGGTGATCTAGTCACCGATGCTCAGAGCATACTATGATTATGGGCGGACCACTTCTCCATCCTGCTGAATGGCAGTGAATGCACAACTCCAAGAGAAGGAGAAACCGATTCCCCAATCGATGACGATGAAGAAGTTCGAATAGCAATTACCCGCCTGAACAACAACAAAGCGGCGGGGGCCGATGGATTGCCGGCCGAGCTATTCAAACACGGCGGCGAACAGCTGATAAGCAGCTTGCAGCAGTTTCTTTGTAAAACATGGTCGGACGAGAGCATGCCCAACGATTGGAATTTAAGTGTGCTATGCCCAATCCATAAAAAGAGAGACCCCACAATCTGCGCCAACTACCGTGGGATAAGCCTCCTCAACATCGCGTATAAGGTTCTATCGAGCGTATTGTGTGAAAGATTAAAGCCCACCGTCAACAAACTGATTGGACCTTATCAGTGTGGCTTCAGACCTGGAAAATCAACAACCGACCAGATATTTACCATGCGCCAAATCTTGGGAAAGACCCGTGAAAGAAGAATCGACACACACCACCTATTCGTCGATTTCAAAGCTGCTTTCGACAGCACGAAAAGGAGCTACCTTTATGCCACGATGTCTGAATTTGGTATCCCCGCAAAACTGATACGGCTGTGTAAGCTGACGTTGAGCAACACCAAAAGCTCCGTCAGAATCATGAAGGACCTCTCCGAGCCGTTCGATACCAAACGAGGTTTCAGACAAGGCGATTCCCTATCGTGCGATTACTTCAACCTGCTTCTGGAGAAAATAGTTCGAGCTGCAGAACTTAATAGAGAAGGTACTATCTTTTATAAGAGTGTACAGCTGCTGGCGTATGCCGATGATATTGATATCATCGGCCTCAACACCCGCGCCGTTAGTTCTGCTTTCTCCAGGCTGGACAAGGAAGCACATAAAATGGGTCTGGCAGTGAACGAGGGTAAAACGAAATATCTCTTGTCATCAAACAAACAGTCGTCGCACTCGCGACTTGGCTCTCACGTCACTGTTGACAGTCATAACTTTGAAGTTGTAGATAATTTCGTCTATCTTGGAACCAGCGCAAACACCACCAACAATGTCAGCCTAGAAATCCAACGCAGGCTAACTCTTGCCAACAGGTGCTACTTCGGACTGAGTAGGCAATTAAGAAGCAAAGTCCTTTCTCGACGAACAAAAACCAAACTCTATAAGTCACTCATAATTCCCGTCCTGCTATAAGGTGCAGAGGCTTGGACGATGTCAACAACGGATGAGTCGACGTTGCGAGTTTTCGAGAGAAAAGTTCTGCGAAAGATTTATGGTCCTTTGCACGTTGGCCACCGCGAATATCGCATTCGATGGAACGATGAGCTGTACGAGATATATGACGACATTGACATAGTTCAGCGAATTAAAAGACAGCGGTTACGCTGGCTAGGTCGTGTTGTCCGGATGGATGAAAACACTCCAGCTCTGAAAGTATTCGACGCAGTACCCGCCGGGGGAAGCAGAGGAAGAGGAAGAGGAAGACCTCCACTCCGTTGGAAGGACCAAGTGGAGAAGGACCTGGCTTCGCTTGGAATATCCAATTGGCGCCACGTAGCGAAAAGAAGAAACGACTGGCGCGCTGTTGTTAACTCGGCTATAATCGCATAAGCGGTGTCTACGCCAATTAAGAAGAAGAACTTACTTCATCTTGCTGAAGTTGACGTAAAGCCATAACGGCAGTGCACTTGGAAAAATTCCATAATCTTATATTTAGATATAAAGTCGATTTTCTTGTATATACGCATGTGGCAATCGATATTGAGTAGCTCCTATTCATTAACTTTACATATTTAAGTTTATTAATCTTTTATATCTTACTGAGGTTGACAGAAAGCCATAACGGCAGTGCATTTGCAAAAATTCCATAATCTTATCTATATAAATAAAAATGAATCGTCAAAATGTATGTACGCTCATAACTCAATAACGCCTGGACCAATTTTGCCAATTCTTTTTCTTAAATGTTCGTTAAAGTTCAAAAATGGTTTTTACGGCGAGAAAAATTCGAATAATTTCCGGAGTACCCCTAAAGACAGCCCTTTTCTTTTCCCCCATACAAACGTTACATACATACATATATATGTATATAAAAATGAATGTTTGTTAGTAACACTAAGAGAACAGTTGAACCAATCTTGATGAAATTTTTAAAGGTTATTTGTTGTGGATCGGGAAAGGTTTAGAAACAAATATCTTATACTTTTCATGAGGAGAAGTCGGAAATTTGGACAATTCCAAAAAGTAACATTTTCCATAGACATTTTTAAAATTATTCAGTGAAAACTTTATATGTGTTTCACACAATGTGATCAATTGCATATTGAAATTTGTTACGAAGCCACGAAGAGGTCGCGCTAATATTGGTCGGCGTTCTTTTTGCCATCAACGTATGGCAGCCAACCTATGGTAATATGGTGCTGTTAGATGCTGAATGTATTCTGTTGCGTGTTGCCGCCCGCACACATTCTTCTTTGGATGCGGATGGTGATTACACCAGATCAAATTGATGAAATCATTTCAGCGGAAATTCCTGATTCAGAGATCCAGAATTATACGAAGTGGTGGAAACCAATATGGTTCATAGACCTTGCGAACCTTACAATCCCACTTTGGATTGCATGTCTGACAATAAATGCACGAAACACTACTCATGTGCTTTTCTTTCGGAAACGGAAATGGGAAATCATGGATATTAACTGTATCGGCGTCGCTCACCAGACGACAATGGCAGAACATTTAGCATTAAGAGGCCTGAATATCGACGTTAACAACACATCAAAGTTGACTACGCATGGATCGTACCATATTCGCCACTTTTGTCTAATTCACATTCAAAACTTATGTCAATGTTGAGTATTGCAGATTGGTGAAATCGATCAAATACGTTTGCAAGTATGTCACCAAAGAAAGCAACATAGCGGTTATTGGCCTTGAACGATATGAGATCAGCAGTATCGAATGGGTGTGGACTGCAATAAAGCGCTTTGTAGGATATTTACTTTTGCAATTCATGAAAGTTTTCCGACTGTTGTGCGTCTCGCGGTTCAACTTCATTTAAGTCATTGGGTATTGTGAATGGTACAGTGTTTGCAACTTTTTGAGAAGCACGCCAGCAGTTGCATTTGCTGGAATATGATAATCACTGGAAACAGACGAAGGACAATGCCATAGTTACTTCGCATGCCACTGAAGTTCGCATACTTTTCGCGAAGATCATTTCGACATATCAGCCTTCAAATTCGCGTTAATTATATGATACGAAAAAATTACATTGCCGAAGACATTTTACATTGTATTCGCTAAGAATTGGCAAATTTCGGTTGATACTTCCAGTGGTTTGATATCAATTTCACCTCCCTTTTGTCAATTCACTTCAACGGAAGATGAACTCATCACGGATGTTTATCCGAATATTGACCAAATTATCCTAACTTCAATTGCTTGAGTGCACGCGCAATTTTAGCTGCCAAAAATACTGATGTCAATGACTTAAACTGGAAGATTCAAAGTCAAATTCCGGGAGGTTTGCGCTCATATAAATCGATCGATCGTCTTGACAAGGAAAACGAAACCGTAAATTATCCAGTGGAATTTCCAAATTCTTTGGAGAGGCTTGGTATGCCCCAGCATCTTTTGCGTCTCAAAGTTGGGTCTGTCATTATTATGTTTCACAACCTTCATGCGCCGAAACTGTGTAATGGAACCCGGCTGATTATGACCCAGTTATCGACTACAAGGGACAGCCGTTTCAGTTCAAACTTATTCAATTACCAGGGAAAATTGCCTTTGCGTTGACAATCAACAGGACACAAGGAAATCGGGAAATGCTATGTTTTTCACACGGCCAGATATATGTGGCGTGTTGACGAGTTGAAAACCCTTCTTCTCTGTATATTTACGCACCAGAACAAAAATCAAAAAATTATGTTTATTAAGTTGCGCCACATTAAAAAAATTTAGAAAAATAGAAAACAAATCATTTTCGACACAATAAAATTTCAACTTTTTTTCATTTAAAAACACATAATTTCACGCAAGACAACGGCTGCGGGGTCAGCTAGTTGAGGTATAAAATCGATTTTCTTGTTTATACGCCTTTAGCAATCGATATTGCATTGCTTCAAATCATTAACTTCACATATTTAAGTTAGTTAACTTCCTTCATCTTGCTGAAGTTGACATAAAGCCATAACGGCAGTGCACTTGGAAAAATTCCATAATCTTATATTGAGGTATAAAGTCGATTTCTTGTATATACGCATTTAGCAATCGATATTGCATTGCTTCAAATCATTAACTTTTCATATTTAAATTAGCTAACTTCCATCATCATGCTGAAGTTGACATAAAGCCATAACGGCAGTGCACTTGGAAAAATTCCATAATCTTATATTTAGATATAAAGTCGATTTTCTTGTATATACGCATTTAGCAGTCGATATTGAGTTGCTTCTGTTCACTAACTACACATATTTAAGTTAATTAACTTTCTTCATCTTACTGAAGTTGACATAAGACCATTCCGGCAGTGCCTTTGGAAGAATTCCAAAGTCTTATATTGAGGTATAAAGTCGATTTCTTGTATATACGCATTTAGCAATCGATATTGCATTGCTTCAAATCATTAACTTCTTTTATTTAAGTTAGTTAACTTCCTTCATCTTGCTGAAGTTGACATAACGCCATAACGGCAGTGCACTTGGAAAAATTCCATAATCTTATATTTAGATATAAAGTCGATTTTCTTGTATATACGCATTTAGCAGTCGATATTGAGTAGCTTCAAATCATAAACTTCACATATTTAAGTAAGTTAACTTTCTTCATCTTAATGAAGTTGACATAAAGCAAAAACGGCAAAGAATTTAGAAGAATTCTAAAATCTTATATTTATGTATAAAGTCGATTTTTTTGTATATTCTTATTCAGCAATCGCTATTGCATTGCTTCGAATCATTAACTTTACATATTTAAGTTATTTAACCTTTTACATTTTACTGAAGTGGACATAAAGCCATAAAGGTAAAGCATAAGGAATTCCAGATTTTATATTTACTATATGTGTAAAGCCGATTTTCGTGTACACACATATTTAGCAATCGATAGTGAGTAGCTTCTAATCATTAACTTCACATATTTAAGTTAGTTAACTTTCTTCATCTTACTGAAGTTTACATAAAGCCATAACGGCAGAGAATTTGGAAAAATTCTAAAATCTTATATTTATGTATAAAGTCGCTTTTCTTTTATATTCATATTTAGCAATCGCTATTGCATTGTCTCAAAAGATTAACTTCACATATTTAAGTTATTTAACCTTTTACATATTACTGAAGCTGACATTAAGCCATAATGGCAGTGCATTTGGAAGAACTCCAGAATATTATATTTACTATATGTATAAAGTCGATTTTCTTGTATATACACATTTAGCAGTCGATATGGAGTAGCTTCTAATCATTAGCTTCACATATTTAAGTTAATTAGCCTTCTTCATGTTACTGAAGTTGACATAAAGCCATAAGGGCAGTGCGTTTGGAAGAAATCCAAAATCTTATATTTACTATAGTATAAAGTCGATTTTCTTGTATACACACATTTAGCAATCGATATTGAGTAGCTTCTTATCATTAACTTCACATATTTAAGTTAATTAACCTTTCACTTCTTACTGAAGTGGACATAAAGCCTCAAAGGTAGAGCATAAGGAGTTCCAGATTTTATATTTACTATATGTATGTAGTTACTATATGTATAAAGTCGATTTTCTTGTATACACATATTTAGCAATCGATATTGAGTAGCTTCTAATCATTAACTTCACATATTTAAGTTAGTTAACTTTCTTCATCTTACTGAAGTTTACATAAAGCCATAACGGCAGAGAATTTGGAAAAATTCTAAAATCTTATATTTATGTATAAAGTCGATTTTATTGTATATTCATATTCAGCAATCGCTATTGCATTGCCTCAAAAGATTAACTTCACATATTTAACTTATTTAACCTCTTACATCTTACTGAAGCTAACATTAAGCCATAATGGCAGTGCATTAGGAAGAACTCCAGAATATTATATTTACTATATGTATAAAGTCGATTTTCTTGTATACACACATTTAGCAATCAATATTGAGTAGCTTCTAATCATTAACTTCACATATTTTAGTTAATTAACTTTTTCCATCTTACTGAAGTGGCAAAAACGGCAGTGCATTTAGAAGAATTTAAAATCTTATATTTATGTATATAGTCGATTTTCTTGTATATTCATCTTCAGCAGTCGCTATTCCATTGCTTCAAGTCATTAACTTTACATATTTAAGTTATTTAACCTTTTACATCTTACTGAAGTTGACATAAAGCCATAACGGCAGTGCAGTTGGAAGAATTCCAGAATCTTATATTCACTATATGTATAAAGACGATTTTCTTGTATACACACATTTAGCAATCGATATTGACTTGCTTCAAATCACTAACTTCACATATTTAAGTCAATTAACCTTTTACATCTTTCTGAATTGGACACAAAGCCTTAACGGTAGTGCATAGGGAATTCCAAATTTATTATTTACTATATTTATAAAGTCGATTTTCTTGTATACATATCTTTAGCAATCGATATTGAGTAGCTTCTAATCATTAACTTCACATACTAAAGTTAGTTACCTTTATTCATCTTAATGAAGTTGACATAAAGCAAAAACGGCAGTTCATTTAGAAGAATTCTAAAATCTTATATTTTTGTATAAATTCGAATTTCTTGTATATTCATATTCAGCAATCGCTATTGCATTACTTTAAATCATTAACTTCACATATTTCAGTTAGTTAACTGTCTTCATCTTACTGAAGTTGACATAAAGCCATAAGGGCAGTGCATTTGGAAGAAATCCAGAATCTTATATTTACTATATATATAAAGTCGATTTTCTTGTATAGACACATTTAGCAACCGATATTGAGTAGCTTCTAATCATTAACTTCACATAATAAAGTTAGTCACCTTTCTTCATCTTAATGTAGTTGACATAAAGCCAAAACGGCAGTGCATTTGAAAACTTCCAAAATCTTATATTTACTATATGTATAAAGTCGATTGTTTTGTATACACACATTAAAAAATCGATATTGAGTAGCTTTTAATCATTAACTTCACATATTTAAGTAGGTTAACTTTCTTCATCTTAATGAAGTTGACATAAAGCAAAAACGGCAAAGCATTTAGAGGAATTCTAAAATCTTATATTTATGTATAAAGTCGAATTTCTTGTATATTCATATTCAGCAATCGCTATTGCATTGCTTCAAATCATTAACTTCACATATTTAAGTTATTTTAACTTTTACATCTTACTGAATTTGACATAAAGCCATAACGGCAGTGCATTTGGAAGAATTCCAGAATCTAATATTTACTATATGTATAAAGTCGATTTTCTTATATACACACATATAGCAATCGTTATTGAGTAGCTTCTAATCACTAACTTCACATATTTAAGTTAGTTAACTTTCTTCATCTTACTGAAGTTGACATAAAGCCTTAACGGCAGTGCATTTGGAAGAATTCCAGAATCTTATATTTACTTTATGTATAAAGTCGATTTTCTTGTATACACACAATTAGGAATTGATATTGAGTAGCTTCTAATCATTAGCATCACATATTTAAGATAGTTAACTTTCTTCATCTTACTGAAGTTGACATGAAGCCATAGCGGCAGAGCATTTGGAAAAATTCCATAATCTTATATATAGATATAAAGTCGATTTTTTTGTATACACACATTAAGCAATCGATATTGAGTAGCTTCTAATCTTTACCTTCACCTATTTAAGTTAGTCAACTTTCTTCATCTTAATGAAGTTGACATAAAGCCATAACGGCAGTTCATTTGGAAGAATTCCAGAATCTTATACTTAGTATATGTATAAGGTCGTATTTCTTGTATACACACAATTAGGAATCGATATTGAGTAGCTTCTAATCATTAACTTCACATATTAAACTTAGTTACCTTTATTCATCTTAATGAAGTTGTCATAAAGCCAAAACGGCAGTGCGTTTGAAAAATTCCAGAATCTTATACTAAGTATATGTATAAAGTCAATTTTCTTGTATATGCACTTTTAGCAATCGACGTTGAGTTTCTTCAAATCATTAGCTTAACATATTTAAGTTAATTAACCTTTTACATCTTGCTGAAGTTGACATAAAGCCATAACGGTAGAGCATTTGGAAAAATTCCAGAATCTTATATTTAAATATAAATTCGATTTTCTTACATATACATATGTAGCAATCGACATTTCATTGCTTCAAATCATTAACTTCACATATTTCAATTAATTAACCTTTTTCATCACACTGAAGTTGACATGAAGCCATAACGGCAGTGCATTTGCAAAAATTCCAAAATCTTATATTGAGGTATAAAGCCGATTTTCTTGTATATACGCATTTAGCAGTCGATATTGCGTAGCTTCTAATCATTATTTTCACATTTTTAATTTAATTAACATTCTTCATCTTACTGAAGTTGACATAAAGCCGTAACGGCAGTGCATTTGTAAGAATTTCAGAATCTTATATTTAGATATAAATTCGTTTTTCTTACATATACATATGTAGCAATCGATATTGAGCTTCCTCAAATTATTAGTTTAACATATTTATGTTAGTTAACTTTCTTCATTTTACTGAAGTTGACATGAAGCCATAACGGCATTGCATTTGGAAGAATTTCAAAATCTTATATTTAGGTATAAAGTCGATTTTCTTGTTTATAAGCATTTAGCAATCGATATTGTCAAGTCGATTTTCTAGTATATTAACATTTAGCAATCGATTGAGAATTGTTCAAATCACTAACTTCACATACTTAAGTTAATTAACTTTCTTCATCTTACTGAAGTTGACATAAAGCCGTAACGGCAGTGCATTTGTAAGAATTTCAGAATCTTATATTTAGATATAAATTCGTTTTTCTTACATATACATATGTAGCAATCGATATTGAGCTTCCTCAAATCATTAGTTTAACATATTTATGTTAGTTAACTTTCTTCATTTTACTGAAGTTGACATGAAGCCATAACGGCAGTGCATTTGAAAGAATTCCAAAATCTTATATTGAGGTATAAAGTAGATTTTCTTGTATATACGAATCTAGCAATCGATATTGCATTGCTCCGAATCATTAACTCCACATATTTAAGTCAACTAAATTTCTTAATCTTACCGATGTTGACATAAAGCCATAACGGCAGTGCATTTGAAAAAATTCCATAATCTTATACTTAGTATATGTATAAAGTCGATTTTCTTGAATACACAATTTTGGCAATCGATATTGAGTAGCTTTTAATCATTAGTTTTTCATATGTAAGTTAGTTAACATTTTACATCTTACAGAAGTTGACATAAAGCCATAACGGCAATGCATTTGGAAGAATTCCAGAATCTTATATTTACTATATGTATAAAATCGAGTTTCTTGTATACCCACATTTAACAATCGATATTGAGTAGCTTCTAATCATTAACTTCACATATTTAAGTTAGTTTACTTTCTTCAACTTACTGAAGTGTACATAATGCCATAACGGCTGAGCATTTGGAAAAATTCCATAATCTTATATTCAGATATAAAGTCGATTTTCTTGTATATACACATTTTGCAGTCGATATGGAGTAGCTGCTTATCATTAGTTTTACATATTTAAGTTAATTCACCTTCTTCATCTTACTGAAGTCGACAAAAAGCCATAACGGCAGTGCACTTGGAAGAATTCCAGAATCTTATATTTATTATAGTATAAAGTCGATTTTCTTGTATACACACATTTAGCAATCGATATTGAGTAGCTTCTAATCATTAACTTCACATATTTAAGTTAGTTTACTTTCTTCAACTTACTGAAGTGTACATAATGCCATAACGGCTGAGCATTTGGAAAAATTCCATAATCTTTTATTCAGATATAAAGTCGATTTTCTTGTATATACACATTTTGCAGTCGATATGGAGTAGCTTCTAATCATTAGCTTCACATATTTAAGTTTATTAGCCTTCTTCATCTTACTGAAGTTGACATAAAGCCATAAGGGCAGTGCGTTTGGAAGAAATCCAGAATCTTATATTTACTATATATATAAAAACGATTTCCTTGTAAAGACACATTTAGGAAGCGATTTTGAAAAGCTTCTTATCATTAGCTTCACATAATAAAGTTAGTCACCTTTCTTCATCTTAACGAAGTTGACATAAAGCCAAAACGGCAGTTCATTTGAAAAATTCCAAAATCTTAAATTTACTATATGTATAAAGTCGATTTTTTTGTATACACACATTTAGCAATCGATATTGAGTAGCTTGTAATCATTAACTTCACATATTTAAGTTAGTTAACTTTCTTCATCTTAATGAAGTTGACATAAAGCAAAAACGGCAAAGAATTTAGAAGAATTCTAAAATCTTATATTTACTATATGTATAAAGTCGATTTTCTTGTATACACACATTTAGCAATCGATATTGAGTAGCTTCTAGTCATTAGCTCCACGTATTTAAGTTAATTCAACTTTTACATCTTAGTGAAGTGGACATAAAGCCATAAAGGTAAAGCATAAGGAATTCCAGATTTTATATTTACTATATGTATAAAGCCGATTTTCGTGTATACACATATTTAGCAATCGATATTGAGTAGCTTCTAATCATTAACTTCACATATTTAAGTTAGTTAACTTTCTTCATCTTACTGAAGTTTACATAAAGCCATAACGGCAGAGAATTTGGAAAAATTCTAAAATCTTATATTTATGTATAAAGTCGCTTTTCTTTTATATTCATATATAGCAATCGCTATTGCATTGCCTCAAAAGATTAACTTCACATATTTAAGATATTTAACCTTTTACATCTTACTGAAGCTGACATTAAGCCATAATGCCAGTGCATTTGGAAGAATTCCAGAATCTTATATTTACTATAGTATAAAGTCGATTTTCTTGTATACACACATTTATCAATCGATATTGAGTAGCTGCTAATCATTAACTTCACATATTTAAGTTAATTAACCTTTCACTTCTTACTGAAGTGGACATAAAGCCATAAAGGTAGAGCATAAGGAATTCCAGATTTTATATTTACTATATGTATGTATGTATTATATGTATAAAGTCGATTTTCTTGTATACACATATTTAGCAATCGATATTGAGTAGCTTCTAATCATTAACTTCACATATTTAAATTAGTTAACTTTCTTCATTTTACTGAAGTTTACATAAAGCCATAACGGCAGAGAATTTGGAAAAATTCTAAAATCTTATATTTATGTATAAAGTCGATTTTATTGTATATTCATATTCAGCAATCGCTATTGCATTGCCTCAAATGATTATCTTCACATATTTAAGATATTTAACCTCTTACATCTTACTGAAGCTAACATTAAGCCATAATGGCAGTGCATTAGGAAGAACTCAAAAATATTATATTTACTATATGTATAAAGTCGATTTTCTATTATACACACATTTAGCAATCGATATTGAGTAGCTTCTAATCATTAACTTCACATAATTTAGTTAATTAACTTTTACCATCTTACTGAAGTGGCAAAAACGGCAGTGCATTTAGAAGAATTCTAAAATCTTATATTTATGTATATAGTCGATTTTCTTGTATATTCATATTCAGCATTTGGAAGAATTCCAGAATCTTATATTCACTATATGTATAAAGTCGATTTTCTTGTATACACACATTTAGCAATCGATATTGACTTGCTTCAAATCACTAACTTCACATTTTTAAGTTAGTTAACCTTTCACATCTTTCTGAATTGGACATAAAGCCTTAACGGTAGCGCATAAGGAATTCCAAATTTATTATTTACTATATTTATAAAGTCGATTTTCTTGTATACATATATTTAGCAATCGATATTGAGTAGCTTCTAATCATTAACTTCACATACTAAAGTTAGTTACCTTTATTCATCTTAATGAAGTTGACATAAAGCAAAAACGGCAGTTCATTAAGAAGAATTCTAAAATCTTATATTTATGTATAAAGTCGATTTTCTTGTATATTCGTATTCACCAATCGCTATAGCATTACTTCAAATCATTAACTTCACATATTTAAGTTATTTAAACTTTTACATCTTACTGAAGTTGACATAAAGCCATAAGGGCAGTGCATTTGGAAGAAATCCAGAATCTTATATTTACTATATATATGAAGTCGATTTTCTTGTATAGACACATTTAGCAACCGATATTGAGTAGCTTCTAATCATTAACTTCACATAATAAAGTTAGTCACCTTTCTTCATCTTAATGAAGTTGACATAAAGCCAAAACGGCAGTGCATTTGAAAACTTCCAAAATCTTATATTTACTATATGTATAAAGTCGATTTTTTTGTATACACACATTTAGAAATCGATATTGAGTAGCTTCTAATCATTAACTACACATATTTAAGTAAGTTAACTTTCTTCATCTTAATGAAGTTGACATAAAGCAAAAACTGCAAAGCATTTAAAAGAATTCTAAAATCTTATATTTATGTATAAAGTCGAATTTCTTCTATATTCATATTCAGCAATCGCTATTGCATTGCTTCAAATCATTAGCTTCACATATTTAAGTTATTTTAACTTTTACATCTTACTGAATTTGACATAAAGCCATAAAGGCAGTGCATTTGGAAGAATTCCAGAATCTAATATTTACTATATGTATAAAGTCGATTTTCTTATATACACACATATAGCAATCGATATTGAGTAGCTTCTAATCATTAACTTCACATATTTAAGTAAGTTAACTTTCTTCATCTTACTGAAGTTGACATAAAGCCTTAACTGCAGTGCATTTGGAAGAATTCCAGAATCTTATATTTACTATATGTATAAAGTCGATTTTCTTGTATACACACAATTAGGAATTGATATTGAGTAGCTTCTAATCATTAGCTTCACATATTTAAGATAGTTAACTTTCTTCATCTTACTGAAGTTGACATAAAGCCATAGCGGCAGAGCATTTGGAAAAATTCCATAATCTTATATATAGATATAAAGTCGATTTTTTTGTATACACACATTAAGCAATCGATATTGAGTAGCTTCTAATCTTTACCTTCACCTATTTAAGTTAGTCAACTTTCTTCATCTTAATGAAGTTGACATAAAGCCATAACGGCAGTTCATTTGGAAGAATTCCAGAATCTTATACTTAGTATATGTATAAGGTCGTATTTCTTGTATACACACAATTAGGAATCGATATTGAGTAGCTTCTAATCATTAACTTCACATATTAAACTTAGTTACCTTTATTCATCTTAATGAAGTTGTCATAAAGCCAAAACGGCAGT
Organism: Bactrocera tryoni; assembly: GCF_016617805.1. Classification (NCBI taxonomy): domain Eukaryota; kingdom Metazoa; phylum Arthropoda; class Insecta; order Diptera; family Tephritidae; genus Bactrocera; species Bactrocera tryoni. The sequence goes on along the minus strand of NW_024395163.1, from coordinate 13,153 downwards.
GCGTTTGAAAAATTCCAGAATCTTATACTAAGTATATGTATAAAGTCAATTTTCTTGTATATGCACTTTTAGCAATCGACGTTGAGTTTTTTCAAATCATTAGCTTAACATATTTAAGTTAATTAACCTTTTACATCTTGCTGAAGTTGACATAAAGCCATAACGGTAGAGCATTTGGAAAAATTCCATAATCTTTTATTTAGATTTAAAATCGATTTATTGTATATTCGTGTTAAGCAATCGATACTGCATTGCTTATAATCATTAGCTTCACATATTTAAGATAGTTAACTTTCTTCATCTTATTGAAGTTGACATAAAGCCATAGCGGCAGAGCATTTGGAAAAATTCCATAATCTTATATATAGATATATAGTCGATTTTTTTGTATACACACATTAAGCAATCGATATTGAGTAGCTTCTAATCATTAACTTCACATATTTAAGTTAGTTAGCTTTCTTCATCTTACTGAAGTTGACATAAAGCCAAAACGGCAGAGCATTTGGAAAAATTCCGTAATCTTATATTTAGATATAAAGTCGATTTTTCGTATACACACATTTAGCAATCGATATTGAGTAGCTTCTAATCATTAACTTCACATATTTAAGTTAGTTAACTTTCTTCATCTTACTGAAATTGACATAAAGCCTTAACGGCAGAGAATTTGGAAAAATTCTAAAATCTTATATTTATGTATAAAGTCGATTTTCTTGTATATTCATGTTCAGCAATCGCTATAGCATTACTTCAAATCATTAACTTCACATATTTAAGTTAATTAACCTTTTACATCTTAATGAAGTTGGCATAAAGCCATAACGGCAGTGCATTTGGAAGAATTCTAAAATATTATATTTAGGTATAGAGTCGATTTTCTTGTATATACGTATCTAGCAATCCATATTGCATTGCTTCAAATCATTAACTCCACATATTTAAGTCAACTAAATTTCTTAATCTTACCGATGTTGACTTAAAGCCATAACGGCAGTGCATTTGAAAAAATTCCATAATCTTATATCGATGTATAAAGTCGATTTTCTTGCATATACACTTTTAGCAATCGACATTGAGTTTCTTAAAATCATTAGTTTAACATATTTAAGTTAATTAACCTTTTACGTCTTGCTGAAGTTTACATAAAGCAATAACGGCAGTGAATTTGAAAAATTCCAAAATCTTACATTTAAATATAAAGTCGATTTTCTTGTATATACATATTTAGCAGTCGATATTGAGTAGCTTTTAATCATTAGTTTAACATGTTTAAGTTAATTAACCTTTTACACCTTACTGTAGTTGACATAAAGCCATAACGGCAGTGCATTTGGAAGAATTCCAGAATCTTATACTTAGTATATGTGTAAAGTCGATTTTGTTGTATACACACATTTAGCAATCGATATTGAGTAGCTTCTAATCATTAAATTCACATATTTAAGTTATTTAACTTTATTCATCTTAATGAAGTTGACATAAAGCAAAAACGGCAGTGCATTTAGAAGAATTCTAAAATCTTATATTTATGTATAAAGTCGATTTTCTTGTATATTCATATTCAGCAATCGCTATTGCATTGCTTCAACTCTTTAACTTCACATATCTAAGTTAATTAACCTTCTTTATCTTACTGAAGTTGACATAAAGCCATAACGGCTGAGCATTTGGTAAAATTCCATAGTCTTATAGTTAGATATAAAGTCGAATTTTTTGTATACACACATTTAGCAATCGATATTGAGTTGCTTCTAATCATAAGCTTCACATATTTAAGTTAATTAACCTTCCTCATCTTACTGAAGTTGACATAAAGCCATAACGGCAGAACATTTGGAAAAATTCCATAAATTTATGTTCAGATATAAAGTCGAATTTCTTGTATATACACATTTAGCAGTCGATATGGAGTAGCTTCTAATCATTAGTTTTACATATTTAAGTTAATTAACCTTCTTCATCTTACTAAAGTTGACATAAAGCCAAAACGGCAGTGCATTTGAAAAATTCCAAAATCTTATATTTTCTATATGTATAAAGTCGATTTGTTTGTATACACACATTTAGCAATCGATATTGAGTAGGTTCTAATCATTAACTTCACATATTCATCTTAATGAAGTTGACATAAAGCAAAAACGGCAGTGCATTTAGAAGAATTCTAAAATCTTATATTTATGTATAAAGTCGATTTTCTTGTATATTCATATTCAGCAATCGCTATTGCATTACTTCAAATCATTAACTTCACATATTTAAGTTATTTAACCTTTTACATCTTACTGAAGTTGACATAAAGCCATAACGGCAGTGCATTTGAAAAATTCCAAAATCTTATATTTACTATATGTATAAAGTCGATTTTCTTATATACACACATATAGCAATCGATATTGAGTAGCTTCTAATCATTAACTTCACATATTTAAGTTAGTTAACTTTCTTCATCTTACTGAAGTTTACATAAAGCCTTAACGGCAGAGAATTTGGAAAAATTCTAAAATCTTATATTAATGTATAAAGGCGATTTTCTTGTATATTCATATTCAGCAATCGTTATTGCATTGCTTCAAAACATTAACTTCACATATTTAAGTTATTTAACCTTTTACATCTTACTGAAGTTGACATAAAGCCATAATGGCAGTTCATTTTGAAAAATTCCATTATCTTATATTGAGGTATAAAGTCGATTTTCTTGTATACACACATTTAGCAATCGATATTGAGTAGCTTCTAATCATTAATTTCACATATTTAAGTTAGTTAACTTTCTTCATCTTAATGAAGTTTACATAAAGCAAAAACTGCAAAGCATTTAGAAGAATTCTAAAATCTTATATTTATGTATAAAGTCGAATTTCTTGTATATTCATATTCAGCAATCGCTATTGCATTGCTTCAAATCATTAACTTCACATATTTAAGTTAATTAACCTTTTACATCTTACTGAAGTTGACATAAAGCCATAACGGCAGTGCATTTGGAAGAATTCCAGAATCTAATATTTACTATATATATAAAGTCGATTTTCTTGTACAGACACATTTAGCAACCGATATTGAGTAGCTTCTGATCATTAACTTCACATAATAAAGTTAGTCACCTTTCTTCATCTTAATGAAGTTGACATAAAGCAAAAACGGCAGTGCAATTGAAAAATTCCAAAATCTTATATTTACTATATGTATAAAGTCGATTTTTTTGTATACACACATTTAGCAATCGATATTGAGTAGCTTCTAATCATTAACTTCACATATTTAAGTTAGTTAACTTTCTTCATCTTAATGAAGTTGACATAAAGCAAACACGGCAGTGCATTTAGAAGAATTCTAAAATCTTATATTTATGTATAAAGTCGATTTTCTTGTATACACACATTTAGCAATCGATATTGAGTAGCTTCTAATCATTAACTTCACATATTTAAGTTAATTAACCTTCTTCATCTTACTGAAGTTGACATAAAGCCATAACGGCAGTGCATTTGGAAGAATTTCAGAATCTTAAATTTACTATATGTATAAAGTCGATTTTCTTGTATACACACATATAGCAATCGATATTGAGTAGATTCTAATCATTAACTTCACATATTTAAGTTAGTTAACTTTCTTCATCTTACTGAAATTGACATAAAGCCTTAACGGCAGAGAATTTGGAAAAATTCTAAAATCTTATATTTATGTATAAAGTCGATTTTCTTGTATATTCATGTTCAGCAATCGCTATTGCGTTGCTTCAAATCATTAACTTCACATATTTAAATTATTTAACCTTTTTCATCTTACTGAAGCTGACATAAAGCCATAATGGCAGTGCATTTGGAAAAATTCCATTATCTTATATTGAGGTATAAAGTCGATTTTCTTGTATATACACATTTAGCAATCGATATTGAGTAGCTTTTAATCATTAGCTTCACATATTTAAGTTAATTAACCTTTTACCTCTTACTGAAGTGGACATAAAGCCATAACGGTAGAGCATAAGGAATTACAAATTTTATATTTACTATATGTATAAAGTCGATTTCCTTGTATACACATATTTAGCAATCGATATTGAGTAGCTTCTAATCATTTGCTTCACATATTTAAGTTAACTAACCTTTTACATCTTACTGAAGTGGACATAAAGCCATAACGGTAGAGCATAAGGAATTACAAATTTTATATTTACTATATGTATAAAGTCGATTTCCTTGTATACACATATTTAGCAATCGATATTGAGTAGCTTCTAATCATTAACTTCACATATTTAAGTTAGTTAACTTTCTTCATCTTACTGAAAATTACATAAAGCCATAACGGTAGAGCATTTGGAAAATCCCGTAATCTTATATATAGATATAAAGTCGATTTTTTTGTATACACACATTAAGCAATCGATATTGAGTAGGTTCTAATCATTACCTTCACATATTTAAGTTAGTTGACTTTCTTCATCTTAATGAAGTGGACATGAAGCCATAACGGCAGTACATTTGGAAGAATTGCACAATCGTGTGTTTAGGTATGAAGCAAATTTTCTTATATATACGCATTTAGCAATCGATATTGTCAAGTCGATTTTCTTGTATATTCACATTTAGCAATCGATATTGAGATGCTTCATATCATCAACTTCACATATTTAAGTTAATTAGCCTTCTTCATCTTACTGAAGTTGACATAAAGCCATAAGGGCAGTGCATTTGGAAGAAACCCAGAATCTTATATTTACTATATATATAAAGTCGGTTTTCTTGTATAGACACATTTAGCAACCGATATTGAGTAGCTTCTAATCATTAACTTCACATAATAAAGTTAGTCACCTTTCTTCACCTTAATGAAATTGACATAAAGCCAAAACGGCAGTGCATTTGAAAAATTCCAAAATCTTATATTTATGTATAAAGTTCAATTTCTTGTATGTTCATATTCAGCAATCGCTATTACATTGCTTCAAATCATTAACTTCACATATTTAAGTTATTTAACCTTTTATATCTTACTGAAGTTGACATAAAGCCATAACGGCAGTGCATTTGGAAGAATTCCAGAATCTTATATTTACTATATGTGTAAAGTCGATTTTCTTGTATGCACACATTTAGCAATCGATATTGAGTAGCTTCTAATCATTAACTTCACATATTTAATTTAGTTAACTCTCTTCATCTTACTGAAGTTGACATAAAGCCATAACGGCAGAGTATTTGGAAAAATTCCATAATCTTATATTTAGATATAAAGTCGATTATTTTCTATAGACACATTTAGCAATCGATGTTGAGTAGTTCTAATCATTAACTTCACATATTTATGTTATTAACCTTATACATCTTACTGAAGTTGACATAAAGCCTTAACGGCAGTGCATTTGGAAGAATTCTAAAATCTTATATTTATGTATAAAGTCGATTTTCTTGTATATTCGTATTCACCAATCGCTATAGCATTACTTCAAATCTTTAACTTCACATATTTAAGTTATTTAACCTTTTACATCTTACTGAAGTTGACATAAAGCCATAACGGTAGAGCATTTGGAAAAACTCCATAACCTTATATTTAGATATAAAATCGATTTTCTTGTATATCCACATTTAGCAGTCGATATGGAGTAGCTTCTAATCATTAGTTGTACATATTTAAGTTAATCAACTTTTTACATCTTACAGAAGTTGACATAAAGCCATAACGGCAGTGCATTTGGAAGAATTCCAGAATTTTATATTTACTATATGTATAAAGTCGATTTTCTTCTACACGCACATTTAGCAATCGATATTGAGATGCTTCAAATCATTAACTTCACATATTTAAGTTAGTTAACTCTCTTCATCTTACTGAAGTTGACATAAAGCCATAACGGCAGAGTATTTGGAAAAATTCCATAATCTTATATTTAGATATAAAATCGATTTTTTTGTATACACACATTAAGCAATCGATATTGAGTAGCTTCTTATCATTACCTTCACATATCTAAGTTAGTTATCTTTCTTTATCTTAATGAAGTTGACATAAAGCCATAACGGCAGTACATTTGGAAGAATTGCACAATCTTGTGTTTACGTATAAAGCAAATTTTCTTGTATATACGCATTTAGTAATCGATATTGTCAAGTCGATTTTCTTGTATATTCACATTTAGCAATCGATATTGAGATGCTTTAAATCATTAACTTCACATATTTAAGTTAATTGACCTTCTTCATCTTACTGAAGTTGACATAAAGCCATAACGGCAGTGCATTTGGAAGAAATCCAGAATCTTATATTTAGGTATAAAGTCGATTTTCTTGTATATACGCATCTAGCAATCGATATTGGATTGCTTCAAATCATTAACTCCACATTATTAAGTCAACTAAATTTCTTAACCTTACCGATGTTGACATAAAGCCATAACTGCAGTGCATTTGAAAAAATTCCATAATCTATATAAACTTTTAGCAACCGACATTGAGTTTCTTCAAATCATTAGTTTAACATATTTAAGTTAATTAACCTTTTACATCTTGCTGAAGTTGACATAAAGCCATCACGGCAGTGCATTTGAAGAATTCCAAAATCTTATACTTAGTATATGTGTAAAGTCGATTTTCTTGTATACACACATTTACCAATCGATATTGAGTAGCTTCTAATCATTAACTTCACATATTTAAGTTATTTAACTTTATTTATCTTAATGAAGTTGACATAAAGCAAAAACGGCAGTGCATTTAGAAGAATTCTAAAATCTTATATTTATGCATAAATTCGATTTTCGTGTATATTCATATTCAGCAATCGCTATTGAATTGCCTCAAATCTTTAACTTCACATATCTAAGGGATTATATATTTAGGATATCAGTGAAAGTAGACGTGTTTTTTAGTGATCTAGTATATTTGCAAGAATTTTGTGGTGTTTTAAAGCGATAGAAAGCTTGTTTCTGTCTGGGACTTACCGGGAGACTGGAACTTTTATTTGACTGGATGCTAATCGCAAAATTGGATAAGTACAATAAATTGGTTCATTAGAATATATTTATTTGGCACTTACCTGCCCCTTTTTGGCAAATTTAAATAAAAATTAAATAGGAATTTCCCCACGTAACAGCGAATCAAAACGTGCACTCAATTATTTTTTGTCGTTTTGACTTGGTCAACCAGCTGTTTTTTGTTTTTGTTTCGTTTCTCCTTCTTCTCCTTTTTCCTTTGTTTTTTGGGTTACGGCATTGCCAGCCCACAAAATACAAGTAAGGTTTGTTAAGGCAAAGGACTGAACGTACCCACTGACAAGTGTTCCCAACTATTTTCTGGCAGAGTTATGGCCTCTGAGAATAGTTTGGGATGTACACCAGAGAATCCTTTTCGGAGGAACTCAAAAATTTTGAGAACGCCTCCAAAAGGCAAACATGAAGAATCCGCCGCTGCTGGATCAGCAAAAAGATGTGAAAATGCCGACCAAACAGACAAAGGCGATAAATCTGAGCAGCTTCAGAATAGTGAAAATCCCAATATTTTCTGCAAATTGGGTATAAAAATTAGAGAGCTCGAAAGCATGATGTCCGGACAGAGACATATAAATTGAGCAATGCGTGATCTAGTAAGCTGCATCACATGCTTGTATGAAAAGCAGGAGAATCCGTCGAAAAGAGTCATGGTGGGGAAAGCGTCGCAGGTATCCCCTATTCAAAGTGAAAAAAATGCACCGAAGAGACCACGCGAGATATTGGGACATTTGCCACCAACGAAGAAGCCCAAAAACATGAGCCACAAAGTGCAAGCGACATATAGTGAGGTCACTAAACTCATGCACAAAGACGGTTTGGGAGACAAGACCGCAGGCGAGAAATGGATAGACGTTGTTAGAAAGAAGAAACCGATCGAGAAGAGAATCAGATCGAAACCAGACGCTATTATCTTAACAAAAAAGGAGGGAGCATCGTATGCCGATATCCTGAAGAAAATAAAATGTGACAAAGGCCTTGAAGAACTGGGTTCAAAAGGTACATTAGAAAAACCCTAAAAGGAGACCTACTGATTGAATTAAAAAATCAAGCAGAAAAGAGAGCCGACACGTTCGAAAGCGCCCTAGAGGTAGTTATTGGTGAGATGGCCGTAATACAGCCAAAATCCCATAATATTACCATTGTGTGCAAAGACTTGGACGAGATAACCACCCCTGAAGAAATCTGTGAGGCATTACAAAAGGAGTGTGGGATCCAAAACCTGGGGAAGCAAAATATAAAAAATCTGCGGAAAACTCGAAGTGGCACTCAAATAGCCCTTATATGCGAGCTGAGGATGCCAGAACTTTACTCAAGTGTGGTAAAGTTAAGATCGGGTGGTCTATCTGTCGCCTCCGGGAATTTTCACCTATTACTCGTTGTTTTAGGTGCTTCCAACTTGGACATATAGCACACAAATGTTGCAGCCCCATTGATAGGTCTTCCCTTTGTACACGTTGCGGAACCCCAGGTCACGTAGCAAAGTCATGTACAAATTCCCCAAGTTGTATGCTCTGTAAAGGGGAGCACTCCGTTTTAAGTACGGTTTGTCCTAAATACGCAGATATGTTGAAGTCAACGAAATAATGAAAATATTGCAACTAAATCTCAACCATTGCGCTGCAGCACAAGACCTTCTGAAACAGACAGTGCTAGAAGAAAACATAGATGTCGCTCTATTAAGTGAACAATATTCTCAACGTTCGGAAAGCACTTGGAATAAAGATATAAGTGGCAAGGCGGCAATATGGGCCTGCAAAGGTCAAGCCTTCACATCACGTTCCAACGAAACCCATAACGGCTTTACATGGGCGAATATACAAGGAATATTTTTTGTAAGCTGTTATGCTCGTCCTAGTGCAACAATTAGCGAATTTGAAGACTTTCTCCTGGAGCTATCCCTAGAAATCAGAAGCAAATCGCCAATAATAATAGCGGGAGATTTTAACGCATGGTCTACTGCATGGGGTAGCAGAATTACTAATCATCGTGGTCGCCTCATTCTAGAATTTTTGAGTCAAACAAACCTTACGATTCTAAACAGTGGCACACAAAATACCTTTCAAAAGGGAAATAAAGGTTCAATAATAGATTTAATGTTTGTTACCGATGCGCTTAGCAGGCATACTAAGTGGAAAGTGTCAGATATGTACACAAATAGTGACCATATGGCTATAATTGCTGAGGTCTCGTTCTCCCAAGAAACGGAACACTGTCCGAGAAATACCTCCCGAAAACGAAGTTGGCGGCAAAAGAAATTTGATACTGACGTTTTTGAGAGCCCAGCTAGACGCCGCCTACAGCGTAATCAGGGAAGTGATAACGAAATCAGCCTTAGAGAAGCATTTAAATGCCAAAAAAAGCTCCTGAAGTCAGCCATTATCCGTTGTAAGAGATCCTGTTTCGAAAAGCTCTGCGAAGAAGCCAACATAGACCCCTGGGGAACGGCATACAAAATTTGTATGTCGAAGTTGAAAACTAAGTCGCAGCAGCCCAAGAACGCATTATTTATGAAAAATGTTGTCGAAACGTTATTCCCGACACATGCCTCCATTTTCTTTATTAGACGAAACGAAGCTACAGAGCCACCTCTATTAGTCACAGAAGATGAACTATTGGCTATTGTGAATAAAATCAAAAACTCCAAAGCGCCTGGAATAGATGGTAGACCAAATAGAGCCCTTAAAGAAGCCATAACTCTAAGGCCCGGTTTATTTGTTAACATGTACAATGCGTGTATATTAGAAGAGGTATTCCCCGACCCGTGGAAGATACAACGTCTGGTTCTGCTGCCAAAGCCGAAAAAGCCACCAGAAGAACCTTAATCTTATCGACCTCTTTGCATGCTCGACACAATTGGGAAAGTGTACGAAAGCATTGTAAGAAACCGCTTGGAGATAGCAATCCAAAAAGCCGGCGGATTATCAGAGAGACAATACGGCTTTATTAAAAAGAGGTCCACTATCGACGCACTAAGAGAAGTAGTCGACACTGCGAAATGTGCAATAAGTGGAAAAAGATGGAAAGGTGGTACAAAAAAATACTGCGCGCTAATAACCCTGGATGTAAAGAATGCGTTCAACTCCGCAAAATGGGCAAATATAATAAAAGCTCTACACGATATACACGCTCCTCATTATCTAATAAATATTATAGTGAGTTAGTTTCAAAATAGGAGATTGCTATTCGAGACGGACGAAGGCACTCAGAGCTACACTATCTCCAGTGGAGTTCCGCAAGGCTCGATTTTAGGCCCGCTGCTATGGAACCTGATGTACGACGGAGTGCTAAGAATACCGCAACCACAAAATGTTAAAACAATCGCATATGCGGATGACCTCATAGTGGTAGCTGTAGCTAAACATCTGGATGACCTTCGGATCAAATGCAACGACAGCATAAATGGTTTGCGCAGATGGTTCGCTACCATGAGTCTAGAGCTTGCTGAGCAGAAAACAGAAGTCCTGCTCATAAGCTCCAGGAAAATTGAGGAGAAAATATCGCTCACCATAGGAGAATGTGAGATTACTTCACAGCCGCAGTTGAAGTACCTTGGGGTAATAGTGGACTCGCGACTCAAGTTCAAGGAACACTTGGAAAATGCGACGCGTAAAGCAAATAAAATATATAATGCGTTATCTAGAATGATGGCAAATAAAGGCTGTGTGCGTTCCAGCCGACGATGTTTAATAGCTAAGGTAATAAGTTCAGTTATCCTGTATGCGGCTCCAATATGGATACAGGCGCTAGAAATAAAATCATATGCTAGACCAATTAACACAGTGCATAGGCTTTCAGCAATACGCGTGATAAGTGCTTTCCGAACCATTTCAAATGACGCTGCTGAGGTACTAGCCAGTATGGCACCGATTGACATCCAGGGAGACGAATTCGCACGAATATATAACTTGTCGGAGATGTCTACCACAGCAAAAAGAGGTGAGAGAATTAGAAGCATTGAAATGTGGCAGCAGCGGTGGCAAAATTCATGCAAAGGACGGTGGACCTACCGACTGATCTCGGGCATACATTCGTGGATAGGTAGACAATATGGTGACCTTGACTACCACCTTACCCAAATACTCAGTGAGCATGGTTGCTTCAGAAGCTACCTATCCAAATATCGTCATGACTTTAGTCCATACTGTCCGACGTGTACAGAGTGTATAGAAGACTCTGAACACGTGTTCTTTTATTGCCCTCGGTTTTCAAGTATAAGGGAAAAGTTGAAAACCACCCTGGGGGGTAGTTTCTCGGTGGAAAATTTGACTGCACTTATGTGCGAGTCCTCTATAAAGTGGAAAGCTGTTAGCGGAGCGGCAAATCTAATTATGACAAAATTGAGACATTTAGAACAGATTAGGCGTCAGTCAGTCCGTGCAATAGAGGAGACTTAAAGGTCTTCTTTTCTCCCATGAAGTAATACTTTGTCCAGTGGTCCCGTGGGAGAGACATAAGGTGGGCGTAGGTTAGGTTTAGCGGATTAAAGTCCCGCACTCCGGCTTTCGATGCTTCCTCCTACTATAAAAAAAAAAAAAAAACATATCTAAGTAGTTAACCTTCTTTATCTTACTGAAGTTGACATAAAGCCATAACGGCAGAGCATTTGGAAAAATTCCATAGTCTTATATCGATGTATAAAGTCGACTTTCTTGTATATACACTTTTAGCAACCGACATTGAATTTCTTCAAATCATTAGTTTAACATATTTAAGTTAATTAACCTTTTACATCTTGCTGAAGTTGACATAAAGCAATAACGGCAGTGCATTTGAAAAATTCCAAAATCTGATATTTAGACATGAAGTCGATTTTCTTGTAAATACACATTTAGCAGTCGATATTGAGTAGCTTCTAATCATTAGTTTTACATATTTAAGTTAATTAACCCTTTACATCTTAATGAAGTTGACATAAAGCCATAACGGCAGTGCATTTGGAAGAATTCCAGAATCTGATATTTACTATATGTATAAAGTCGTTTTTCTTGTATACACACATTTAGCAATCGATATTGAGTAGCTTCTAATCATTAACTTCACATAATTAAGTTAATTAACCTTTTACATCTTACTGAAGTGGACATAAAGATATAACGGTAGCGCACAAGGAATTCCAAATTTTACATTTACTATATGTATAAAGTCGATTTTCTTGTATACACATATTTAGCAATCGATATTGAGTAGCTTCTAATCATTAACTTCACATATTTAAGTAATTAACCTTTTACATCTTACTGAAGTTGACATAAAGCCATAACGTCAGTGCATTTGGAAGAATTCCAGAATCTTTTATTTACTATATGTATAAAGTCGTTTTTCTTGTATACACACATTTAGCAATCGATATTGAGTAGCTTCTAATCATTAACTTCACATATTTAAGTAAGTTAACTCTCTTCACCTTACTGAAGTTGACATAAAGCCATAACGGCAGAGTATTTGGAAAAATTCCATAATCTTATATTTAGATATAAAGTCGATTATTTTGTATATACACATTAAGCAGTCGATATGGAGTAGCTTCTAATCATATGTTTTACATATTTAAGTTAATTAACCTTTTACATCTTACTGAAGTTGACATAAAGCCATAACGTCAGTGCATTTGGAAGAATTCCAAAATCTTATATTTACTATATGTATAAAGTCGTTTTTCTTGTATACACACATTTAGCAATCGATATTGAGTAGCTTCTAATCATTAACTTCACATATTTAAGTTAGTTAACTCTCTTCATCTTACTGAAGTTGACATAAAGCCATAACGGCAGAGTATTTGGAAAAATTCCATAATCTTATATTTAGATATAAAGTCGATTATTTTGTATATAACATTTAGCAGTCGATATGGAGTAGCTTCTAATCATATGTTTTACATATTAAAGTTAATTAACCTTTTACATCTTACTGAAGTTGACATAAAGCCATAACGTCAGTGCATTTGGAAGAATTCCAGAATCTTTTATTTACTATATGTATAAAGTCGTTTTTCTTGTATACACACATTTAGCAATCGATATTGAGTAGCTTCTAATCATTAACTTCACATATTTAAGTAAGTTAACTCTCTTCACCTTACTGAAGTTGACATAAAGCCATAACGGCAGAGTATTTGGAAAAATTCCATAATCTTATATTTAGATATAA